>NC_056739.1:998303337-998550837 GCF_019279795.1 Protopterus annectens
TAGGAGCTCTCCTGGGTGGTCTTAAATTTTTGGCCCCTCTGAGGAATTGTTTCAGTAGGGGGTGAGAGAAGAGGGGTGGCTCAGTATTATAATGTGCTGAAATGGCTGAGGCATGAATTTTAATGGAAGAGAAGGAAAGGCCCTTGTGAAGCATCTCTGTTAAGTATTGAAGAATATGCGGTAAACTGGGCACTATTGTGCCCATCTCCTGAGTCTGGCTCCAGGGACAGAATTTTTTCTACTTATCAGCATAGGATTTTCTAGTACTAGGCCTCCTTGCCTCCAGGATGACATCAAGCACTTGTTTGCTGAGGGATGGTATAGGAGAACTCAGGTAATTAGCCAGGCTGCCAGGTTCAGGGTTTGAAGCTGGGGGCACAGAATCTGGCCCTCCTGCTGGGACAGTAGGGAAGGAGTCTGAGGCAGGTGCCATGGTTCCATAATGACATACTGCGCAAAAGGGGGTACCAATGCTGGCATGGCCAGTCTGGTGCAATGAGTATTGTCCTTGGTTTGTCCTGTTTGATCTTTAGTAAAACCTTCAAGAGGAGAGGCAGAGGGAATATAAACTGAGAGGCTTTCCCAGGTAAAGGACAGGGCATCCACTTTCCAAGCTTGTCTGCGGGGAGTCCTTGTGCAGAATTTGTCCAATTGGTAGTTCTGAGGGGAGGCAAACAGGTCTATCTCTGGGCACCCCGATTTGTTTCTCAGAATATTGAATATCTTTGGCTCCAGTTTCCACTCGTGTGGGTCCTTGAGATTTCTCTTTAGGTCATCTGCCAGTGTATTTAGCTTGCCTGGCAGGAATTGAGCTTGTAGGTGCACTTGATAGCTCAAGGCTGTGTTCCACAGAGCCATGGCTAGTCTGCAGAGGGGGTATGAGTGGGTTCCCCCCTGCTTGTTTATGTACCACATAACAGTGGTGTTGTCTGTCTTTACCAATAATTGTCCCAGAAGAATGTGGTCCTTGAAGGCTGTCAGAGAATTCTGTACAGCTAACATTTCTTTTTGATTGATATGCAGGTGCATTTGACTCGGGTTCAATTTGTTCTGAATGCACTGAACTGCCAAGTGAGCCCCCCTTGCATAGTCTGATGCATCTGTTGTTAGGGTTTGGGTGGCAGGGGGTAGAGTGAATGGCAGTCCCTTGCTGTGGTGGCAGGCCTCTGCCCACCAAAGGAACTTTTTCTTTATACAAGGAATGATGGGAATAATTGATTCCAGGTCCTGAGAATGTTGACACCATTGGCTTTTTAGATACCATTGTAGTTTCCTCATATGCAGTCTTGCGTATGGAATTAGTAGAATGCAAGAGGCCATGAACCCCAGGGCTTGCAGTATTTTCCTTGCAGATAGCTGGGTCTTTGTGGCCAGTAGTTTGAAGTAAGCTGTCAAATAAACTTGTTTCTCTGGCGTGAGGTAGGCCATCTGGGAAGTTGTATTCAAGCTTGCTCCCAGTAATAAAATTTGCAGGCAGGGTACTAGGTGAGATTTCTTTTCGTATATGGTGTACCCCAGTGAGGTTAGCAGTTTCTTTACAAATGCCAGATGATTTAATAGTATGTCCTGGCTTTCTGCCTGAATTAGGCAATCATCCATTTATGGGTATATTTGAATATTTATTTGCCTGCAGAATGCAATGACTGGAGCTAGGCACTTTGTGAATACCCTGGGCACAGTAGATAAGCCAAAGGGCAGTGCAGAGAACTGATAGTGCATGCAGCCTGCTCTGAAGCATCGGTATTTTCTGCAAGATTCCCTTGTTGGGATGTGCAGGTAAGCTTCCTTTAAATCCAATGTTGCCATCCAGGCATTTTTGCCTAGCATGGGAAGCAGCTGATGAAGAGTTAGCATTCTGAATTTTGGGATTACCAAAAAGGTGTTTAGGATAGATAAGTCCAGGATAGGATGCCAGGTATTGTCTTTTCTGGGTACCAGGAAAAGTCTTGAGTAAAAACCTTGTCCCCATTCCTCTTCTGGGACAGGTTGAATAGCCCTGATACTTAGAAGATTGAGAACCTGCTGCTGATCCTCTGCCCACTGATTTGGGGGTAGGTCTGGCCAACAGTTTGGGGTTGGTAAGGAGTGGAAGTGGAATCTATATCCTTGGGAAACTATATTTAGAACCCTTTTGTCTTGGGTAATGAGTTTCCAGTTTTTTACATGCAGGGTGATCTTTCCCCCTAAAGAAACAGTCAGTTGAGCAGGGCTTGGAAGGTTTAAGGTTAAGTCATTGTGACAGTTTACTATAGGGGGTGTCTTACCACTTCCAGCTTTGGAAGGGGGAGCCCCCACTGCTTAGTCCTGTGAGTACCTTGAGACTGAAGCCTGGGTGGTCTGCTGGTCCTGGGTTTGGACTGAGAAGGCCTGGAAGAGACAGGAAAGGACCAATTCTTAGAAGGCCAGTGCCTACTAAATCTCAGAGGCTGTACTTGCAGGAAATCTTTAACAGTTTTCATAGATTTAGCTTTTTCCTCCATCTTTTTAAGTACTACTTCTGCTTTTTTGCCAAACAGGTAGTCTTGGTTTAAGGGAGCATCCAGTAACTTAGTTTTAACATGATCTGGTAAAGTTTGCTCCTTAAGCCAAGCATGCCTTCTAAGTACAGGCCCAGTGACAGCAGCCCTGCAAAATGCCTCTAAGGAATCAAAAC
The DNA here is from genome assembly GCF_019279795.1 of Protopterus annectens. Taxonomy (NCBI): domain Eukaryota; kingdom Metazoa; phylum Chordata; order Ceratodontiformes; family Protopteridae; genus Protopterus; species Protopterus annectens. Next base: position 998,305,991 of record NC_056739.1, read on the forward strand.
CACATTGCAAAAGTATGTTTTCCAACTTGTTCAGCAGGATGCATTAAATCTATTTTCAGCACAGTCTGGAATCAACATAATTTTCTGTTTAAGTAGTCCAATAATATACTGCTGATACTTTAACACATGAAACTGGCAGTTTAAGGCCCTAATGTCCAAAGTAACAGAAGTGTATACCTTCTTACCCCATCTGTCCAGGGCCCTGGAATCTCTATCAGAGGGGGTAGGGTTTTTGGCAGTAGTAGCCTTAATGCCTTTGGGTCCCTGTGAAATGGTCCCTGGATCCGCAATAGGATTCCTAAAGAGGAACTTGTGAGAGTCAAGTACTCTGTAATACCTGTCAGGTTTCCTGGGAGCCAGAGGTAAAGTATCTGGGGACAGGCTAGATTCCATGAAGGCATCATCTACAATGTCCAGTACAGGAGGGATAGCTAAAGGGCTGTGCTGAGGTAGGAGTAAGAATTCCCTAAACCTCTTTTTGGAGTCAGAGTAATCCTGGCTTTCCCAGGGGAAATGGTCCCTAAGAGCATGCAACGTTTCACCAAAAAAGAAATCTTCTGGAGGGGACGCAGAGGGAATGGAGTACTCTGCATCAGAATCCTCATAGGTAGATAAGGGCAAATCCTAGTCATCAGAAGAAACAGAAATTTCAGAATCCTGATCTGAAGAATCAGAATGAAAATCAGTTCTAAGTCTCTTAGAGGGAGAAGGGTGGCTTCCCCTGATTAGAGTAATAAGGACTTCAGCCATTGTTATCATTTGTTTTTTATGCATAGGGGCCTGACCATGCAGTCTGGACATCGTTTTTTTAGGTGTGGCTCGAGTTTTAGGCCTTGAAGAAGAAGATGGCATTGGTTTGATATGCAAGTCAGTAGGCCTGAATACACCCTCAGAAGCCGGTGCCTGCACAGCGGCTCCAGACCCATCCAAGGTAGAGACATCTGCAGGTTCCATAGTCAAAGAAGCATCTCATGGCATACCAGACTCTGAATGGGTCTCAGTAGAGGCCTGCGAATCTGAAGTAGCAGGTATCAGGGGCTGTGAAAGTGCCTCACTGAGTACCGGCGAACTGCCAACTAGATTAACGGAAGCATTGTTGGCAGCTTTGGACCTCTGCGGCCTGTTTCTCTCTTTATCTTTACGTTTTTTTGGAATGTCGGTAGTCGGATGGCTTACCAAAGCCATTTCTGGATAATTGAACTGAGTACCAAAGTAGTTAGATGCGAAAATTAACCAAAGATGAATAGTTCGAGGATTGAATAAGGCACAAAACTGACAGCGAGGGACGTTGTGGTCTGGGCCTTAGCAAGGAATGTAGTATGAATGAAAATCTTTAAGAGGTATTTGCTTCCCACAAGAAATACAATTGTTAACTTTTACTGGCATCGGTTTAGATCATGAAAAAGGATTCCCAATGGGGTACTTAGCATTTTCAAAGACTTTGGATCTGAATCTCGAAAACAAAAATTTCAGTAGTCGGCCAACCGACACTTGCAAACTGCTTCTGCTTCGGGCACTGCACGGCAAGAAAGACGGATGTAATGGTGTCAGCTGCATGCTTTATGCCCCTGACTACCTGATGTCATGGAAGATGAGACAACAACCAATGCAGGACCCAAGACTTTGATAATTAGGCCGACTGAGGGCTACCTGCAAGCAGATAACCCAAATGTAATGACTGCAACAGTGAAACATGAAGAACATCTACAGTTATTCGGCATCTACCAATCCCCATGGGTGCCAGTAAACTGAAAGTTTGCTGTACATTTTGTCATGTAAGAACAGGTTTATTTTGTTATATCCAATTTAAGAGGATGTAAAAGCACATTGTATTTCAAAGATAACATTTTCCTGGTTGTGAGCTATCTATGTAATAGTGAAATCATACATACATTATATCACATGGAGTCAAATGGTGTGGAATTACATTTCATTACTGAATACTAAAAGGAAAAGCAATCATGGTCCAAGTACAGATGCCTGCAATACTCCAATGTTTGATGCATAACTTTGGGATGTTGAGTTTTGACAGTGAATATGTTTGTCCTGTTTTCATGTTAAAATGATATTAAAGGAGTGCATAGACTAAAGTTTAGTAATTAAAAATTGCATTTAACTAAATTGAAGGCCTTGGAGAACTCAAGAAATATTGCAGCACTTTCTTTTGACTTAGTTTATGTGTACTTTTAAAGCCATGTTAGGTATTTATTTATTTATCAGCTCACTTTGTTGAAGATTGATAGTTGGGTATGTAGTATTCAAATTTATATAATAAAAAAAGAGTTTTCAGAAACTGGAAATTCATATGGTTGAAACCATATGCTTGAGTTACTGAAAACTTGAAGTAAAAAAAAAAATCTACATTTATGCGGGGGGGGGGGGTAAGCGCCCCAAGTACATACCCCATCTGGGGGTGCTGTGCCCCTCACACCACTGCAAATTATGTATACCAACTCTGAGATCATACTACAATGAGGAAAATGGTAAATTCCCTGATCCCCAACTGTACCATGATCTACATAGAAATGCTTTAATGGGGAATTTACCTTTTTCCTCACTGTTGTGCGAGCTCAGAGTTGTTATATAGAATTTGCAGGGGTTGAGCAGGCACAGCTCCCTACATGGAGGGGTGTGCAGTTTGGCTTGTTCCATGCCAAAACAGATTTTTGTTTTACATTTGAGTTTTCAGAAACTCGAAAACATGATCTCAATAATATGAATTTTGAGTTTCCAAAAACGCAGTAATATGCCGTTAGTATTCATGCCCCTATTTCTAACAGGGGACCGAGTATAGTGATGGAGCTGTAATTTTTTACTTTGTCATGGTCTCCATTTTTGTAGTCTATTTCCATTCAGTGGGAAACGGTCCTTTACATAAACTCCTGTTGATGAGTGGCAAGACTATATGTGGTGTTAGTTTCCTCAGGGCTGCAGGTGATAATTGTTCAATTGATGAAGAACCATGATCTTTCATATTACCAAGGGGTTTTAACAGATGATGTGAATATTGGTTGGAATGTGAACTGTTCAAAAGTTGTATGCATGAATTGTTGGTATAAGCAATAGATGAGTTTTGGTTGAGTTTTTCAATATTACTGATCCTAAGAACTCAACAAATTTGTTGTCTGCTTCTTCAAGTGATGGAGGTCAAATGGTTGTTTTACTGGACTGAAGGCTTCCTGAGTAGTTTGTTGACTGTATTATTAAAACCTGCATGGCTTAGAATATTAGTTTACTAAAGCTGTATGAATCAGTTTCTGTTTGCTTTCCTGAAAGTATCTTATTTATTTTTCATAGAAGTCAGTCCTAAAAGTCAAGGGACATGAAGAATGATTGTGGGATATCCATGAATAAACAGGCTGAAGGTAGAGTTCAGTTATTAATTTGGAATGTAGTCAACAGTTTTCCAGCTATACATGCATCATCAGTGTAATGAAAGTGCAGCCAAACATAATATCCCACTGGACTACTACCCATATGAGACATCAACCACTTAAAACCTGGGTCAATAATTAAGGAGCCTCAATCCCCACCACTGATTCCAGTGTAGGAGCATCACGGAAAACAGAGCACACAAGAGTAAAATTCCACAATTTCCCTTAAGAGCACAACATGAACATGCTCTGTTTCCTGGGAGTGGACTTTATACCTCTGTCCACCCCAAAAGTAATCCATTATTATACACTTCAAAGCAATGTTTTCCAGTTTAAGACCTCTGACCCACTCACACTCAAAATAAATTTAAATCTCACACAAAGACTTATGGGAAGCCTGACACAGCTTTCCAGCTGTGTACTCTATCCAATACAAATGGTAATTGCTGCCACCAGAGTCAGATAGATCTACACGCCCTTCAAAGGGTGATCACTTATTAACAATTATTAAATATCAAAATAAATGATAGCTATGACCAGAAGCAGCCAGGCATTCGAGGTGGCCTGGGGAGTATCAAACAGGGATAAACCGATTGTCCAGCCCCAATAAGTAATGAAAAACATTTAATAATAAGTAAAATGATTATTCTAAATATGTAAATCAATAACTTACAATCAACACCAGAATTCAATCACCAGAAATGTAAAATTAAACTGTAGGATAGAAGTCTATTATTTTAGAAAAAAATATCTAAATAACTGAACTTTCCTAATCTAACTAGAGAATACTGTCCCTCATCTAATCTAAAACATAACAGCAAGGCAAAGGCTGGCTTACATTTTTAGTGATTCCTTTTTGGGTATCCACTGCACAGCACTGTAACTGACTGCAACTCTTAATTAACTGCCTTATTTTAAAAATAACAGTCAGCTGTTTGTAAAAAGTTCTTTTTCCTGTCAAGCATCTGTTCATGTAATCACATAGCAACCAGGAATACTCTAATGACATTAGCAAATACAACTTAAGGCCATATAATTCCACTCTTGGAAGGCTGTGTAAGCTGAGGCACTAAGTGTTTCATTAAATTCGCTTACTTCTAGGATCGGTGGTCTTGGTGGTTTTTTATTATATTCTAATGATATTACCTACTGATCAGCTGATTCTCCACAGACAGTTTGTACTTTAGAATCTCCCTCACAAACATGTGCATTTAGAAATGTATAAAAACACTGAGATTCTTTAAACATTCTGTATAAACAGGGAAATACTCAGCATTTTAAAAACTTATTTACATTTTCACAATTAGACATGCTGGCATACAATACAAGTTAATATGAATATACACAAATCTCCTGCCAGACATGCTAACACAGATGACAGTGTTTTCATTTTATTCACATATTCTCCCCCCCCCCCATGACTCAAGCACAATTTTAAAGTGACGTTTGAAAAGAGATGCTTGAGAAAAATGAGTCTACCTGGGAATATTAACCTACACTTCTCCTGGACAGTCCATCCGCATTGCCATTATTAATCCCACTGCAATTTTGTATGGTCATATAGGTTCATAGGTTCATACTAGGCTATCTGCCCTAGGGCATTTTTTATAAGCCTAGCCAGAGTGTGTTTGGCTTTCGCCACCCATTTTAAATGAATTTTGCTATGCCCTTTTTCGAGGTTAGTATACTGTGCCTCTGTCTAACAGTGACACAGAAGTGATACCCGGGGTAAACCTACTATCTCCCATCCACTCATCAAGATTCCTCTTGAAGAGAGTCAATGAGGGACTCTGCCTAACCTGGACTGGGATTTTATTCCAGAGTGAAGGGAGCCTCTGGGTTATGAATCTGTCCCTCCGGCATGTCCTATTTATTTCAGTGCTGAGGTTCAAGTCTCTCGAGTGTGTAGCTCGATGGGATTTGGATTTTCTGAGGTGCAGCATGTCCATTAATTTCAGGTTGGACATGGCTTTATATGTCAGGCACAGATCGCCTCTGAGCAGGTGGTATGCCCTTTGATCCTCTTGGTGAGGTACTTTTGGGGTCTTTCCAGTTGCTGCAGGTGTCTGGTAAGGTACATCCCAAAAGGGGTATTGTACTCAATTATGGGCCTGATGAGGGATGAGTAAAGAGGCACGATGACCTCCCCTGATCTAGATGTGTATCCCTTCATGATTAGGTGGGCTATATAAAATGTTTTTCTAACCACTTTGGCCACGTGGTTGTCAAATGAGAGATTGCTATCAACTTGGGTCCCCAGGTCCCTAATTACTTCTTCCGTACTTAATGGATTACCACCTATGTGGTAATTTGTGGGCACTTTGTTTTTGCCAAAGGGGATGACTATACACTTTCTGGCGTTTAGCTTGAGGCCATGGCTCTGGCACCAGTTGTCTGTTTCTATGAGGCCCTTTTGTAGGATGCTTGTGTCGGCTGGAGAGTCTATTATGGAGCCCATTTTGCAGTCATATGCGAACTTGGTCAGCCACAGTCCTTCTGTGTTACCCTGTACCTCCGAGAAATATATACCGAACAAGAGAGGTCCCAGGACTGAGCCTTGTGGGACACCACTTGTAACTGCTTTGGAGTCTGACATGGCTCCAGCAATTCTAACCATGTGGGTTCTGTCCTTGAGCCAGTTTGCAACCCATCTAGTGACATAGGGGTTTATATTTAAGCTGGTGATCTTATCTATAATGCCCGAGTGGGGTATTCTATCGAAGGCTTTTGCAAGGTCCAGGTAGGCTGTGTGGACCACCTTCCCCTCGTCAATGGCCTTGGTGACTGTTTCAAAGAAATTGACCAGGTTTAAGAGGCAGGATCTGCCCTTAACAAAGCCAAACTGGGTAGGATCCAGTGTCTGTAGGTCCCCAATATCTTTATTTATGAGGTCCATGATGATCCTTTCCATAGCTTTGCAGGCCAAGCTAGTCAAGCTTATAGGGTGTTAGTTTCCAGGATCAGTTGAGGCACCACCTTTGTGGAGAGGGACCACTGTTGCTGTACGCCACTCTTTGGGTACATATCCTGTAGTAAGGCTGAGATTGAACAGTAGTTTTATGTTTGGGTTTAGCTCTTCTTGGAGTTCATGTAGGATGTAGTCCAGGACACCGTCTGGTCCCATTGATGCTGTGTTTTTTGCTTTGGAGAGGGCGGCTCTTACCTGAGCATCTGAGATGTCAGGGGGGCAGCACTCTGCTGGGATAGATATTTGCCCTTTCGGTGGGGAAGGGGGGGAGAAGTTTGCACTGAACCTGTTAGCTCGGATGTTGGCAATGTCTGTTGGTTCGGTGTATTTTTTGTCATTTTGGACTAATTCTGAGCATATCTGGGAATTCCCACCCATGTTCCTAACATAACTAAAGAAAGCCTTGTGATTATCCTTAGTGCCCTGTGCAATTTTTCTCTCGAAGCTGGCCTTAGATGATTTTATGAGTGCTCGTAGTTTTTTGCTAATACTGATCAGAGATGCCTTCCCTTTTTGGGATTTTGCTCCATCATGTAGTAGCTTCCTCCTTCTATTGTATAGTTTGTTTATGGCTGGGGTCCACCAGACAAGATGCCTAACTTTGGAGGATTGGGTCTTGGTTTTATTTGGGATTGCATGATCCATGCATTCCTGAAGGTGTTCATAGAATGCGTTTATAAAGGATTCTGCAGTCTGGGCTGTATTTTCCACAGGCCTGGGGGCTTTGAAGGATTCCACCTCAGTTTTGAGGAGTGTGAAATTTTCTTTAGAGAAGTTTTTCATGTGGTTTTCTGGGCAGGGGCTGGGGATGGGATGTGAATATCTAGTGAGATTAGTTTATGGTCTGATCTTACCGGTGAGGGATACACTTCTGGTCTGGAGCATAGAGTCCCCATGTTGGTGATGATCAGGTCCAGTATGTTTTCCCCTCTTGTGGGAGTGGCAACAAGTTGTTCCATAGTATTTGAGTTTATAAATTCTAGGAACCTTTGGGCTAGGGTGTTGGAGCTAGAATAATGCTCCCAGTCTATGTTAGGATAGTTGAAGTCGCCCAATATAATGGTGTTTGGAGAGACCTTCATATTTTCCAGTGTTCTCAGGAAGGCCGAGTGAGGTTCCTGGGTTTGGGAGGGTGGTCTGTAGCAGGCTATAAACTGGAAGGCAGTTTTACCCACTGTTAGTTGCACATGGATAGTCTCTGATGCTTCGTGCTGTGCCACCAACCTGGAGGTGTGGGTATCTTTGACGAATATTGATACTCCCCCTCCTTTTGTGGTTCAGTCCAAGTTTTGGGGCCAAAAAACATGGTATGAGGTATAACCTGGTAGTGCTGGGGTGCTCTCGGGAGCCATGAACCAGGTTTCTGTTACTGCACAAATAACGATGTTCTCCATGCTAAGGAGAGTTTCGAATGCGTGCATCTTGAGGTTTAGACTTCTGGTGTTGAGTAGCATTACTCTTAGTTTCTTATCCCTTGTGATACCTATGGAGGTGGGTTTGTCTTTTGAGCCTTGCCTAAAAAAGGCACTATGGGGGTGGCAAGAGCCTTTGCCAATATCCGAAAACCCAGGTGCAAGCCATCCCTAGCGAAGCATCGTGGCTTGTCAAGCATGTCATCCCAGGCAGACAGGCATTGGATCCCCTTTGAATGACAATAATACTTAAGCCAATTGTTGAAATTGATCATCTTGTCTTCATATTGTGGCATCATTCTTGGTGAGGGTAAGATGCTACTCAAGGTCAGGGTCATACCGGCCTGGGCTACATGCTCAGAGAGCTCCTCTATGTCTCTTTTCATGTAGTCCAGGGAGGTACGTCTCAGGTCATTCACACCAGCATGGACAATGACTGAGTCATATTTGTACTTGCCTTGGAGTGACCTGAGTGCTTGTGTTATGTGGCGGATCCTAGCGCCCGACAGGCAGCTCACCGTGACCTTCTCCTTGTTCAGCCTGGTAAGCGGGACATCAGTGTGCCTGATGATAGTCACCTATTACAAGTGTATCAGGTGTGTTGTTTAGCCTTAAGGGCTGTGACTGTTCGGCACACTGGCTTTGTGAGCTATGTGTTGCACGTGTTTTGTTTTGGGGTAGCGGTTGCTTGGGTGTATGCTTTGGAGGTCTCTGCTGCTTAGGCAGATTTTTATTTAGAGCCTCCGAGTATGTTTTTGTGTGTTTATGTGTTTGGTTTGCTGTCGTGGTAGGTCTATGTGAGACTGGAATTGTAGTGAGTGTGGTTTCCTTCTCCTCCTGACTGGTTATGCCAGTACTGAGTTGAGAGAGCTTAGCCTCCAGTTTGGCTATATGGTTGCATCTCTCACATGTGTTGGAATTTGTTGGGAGGAGGAGAGAGTTGTCTGTGTACATGAGGCAGTTGTAACATTGCTTCAAGATTCCCAGATTCACCAGCTGGACCGGAGAGGAGCTTGACAACTGACCTTTGGACATGCTAGAATAGTATTGGGAATTCCTTTATAATTGAAAAAAGGGCCAATGGGGAACAAAGTACTCAAGGGGAGTTTGTGAGGGTGTAGTGCTTTTAATTTTTTAGTGCTGACTTATATAATTGCTTTAGTGAGCAAGTGCCAGGCTTTACAGTGGGAATAGGGTGGTTATTATGAGAACTAGATCAGTTCTAAGGGAAAAAGTGAAGAGCAGACTTTGTGGAGCCGAGAATGGTTTAAACCCAATTAAGCGGTGCTGCCCGATGCTGCGCTATGCGCAAAATCGCGTAAAGCTGCGCTAAAGCGGGTTTTATACAGGGGGACTTGAACGAGCTAAAAATTGGCCCAAAACGGCCAATAGACTACCAGTTTCTTGTGCTGGGAACACTCCTCCAGGGATAGATAGGCTGCTCCAAGCTCCCCACTGCCACTGGTGAACAAAGAAGCCTCCCTTTATCCAAGAAAGGAACTGGGCAACACAGGAACTTTCCAAAAGTCCAGAATACAGCAAAGCCTGTATTTGGACTACTCTAGGTCAGGAAAGATGGGAAACAAGGATACATTTTTTTTTTTTTGCAACAAACAGACTACCAGATTCTTGTGCTGGGAACACTCCTCCAGGGGTAGATAGGCTGCTCCAAGCTCCCCACTGCCACTGGTGAACAAAGAAGCCTCCCTTTATCCAAGAAAGGAAATGGGCAACACAGGAACTACCAGATTCTTGTGCTGGGTACACTCCTCCTGGGATAGATAGGCTGCTCCAAGCTCCCACTGCCACTGGTGAACAAAGAAGCCTCCCTTTAGCCAAGAAAGGAAATGGGCAACACAGGAACTTTCCAAAAGTCCAGAATACAGCAAATCCTGTATTTGGACTACTCTAGGTCAGGAAAGATGGGAAACAAGGATATTTTTTTTTCTTTTTTGCAACAAACAGCAGAAAAATGCAATAAATATGTAACACAGACTAGCGCACTTGAGTGTGTAGCCTCAACAGATAAATGCAACAAACAGGACAAACTTTAAATTACAATTGCAAAAGCGTGCTAAAGCTGGCTTTAAAGCAGGGGGTTAGAAAGAGATAGGAAATGGCCCAAAACAGCCAATAAGCTACAGGTCACTGGGCTGGAACCACTCCTCAAGGGACAGATAGGCTGCTCAGAGCTCCCCACTCTCACTGGTAAACAAAGAAGCTTCCTCATATCCAAATAAGGATATGGGCAACACAGGAACTATGACACAGCCCAAAGATCAGCAATGCCTGAAGACTGGACTATTCTAGTTTAGTAAAGGCGGGAAACAAGGATTCTTTTTTTTTTTTTTTTTTTACAAAGTAGCAGAAATTAGGTACAGAAACACAGTAAATGCTTTAATTCAGCTAGCGCACTTGAGTGTGTAGCCTACCAGTTAAACTAAGCAAAAACAAACTTCATATGCTTGCAATCCTGGACTCCACCACAGTAATTTAGCAGTTTGCTTGCTGACCTTATTAAGCCATGTTAAAGGGTTATGATCTAGGAGTACAGTGAATTTTCTCCCATACTATGGCCAAACACTCTTTTTTTAGGGCTGCATAACACTCTTCACTAGGTTGGAGTCTATATCTCAGATATACCACTGGGTGCTCTTCTTATAACTTTATTTAGCATTTGTTTACTGCAAAGCCTGACTTGGAACAAAGCCAATTTTCAGCGAAGGCCAGGGGGAAATGCTCCAGACACATGTCTTTGTAATGTGGGGGGAACCGGAGCACCCAGAGGAAACCCACATGGACACAGGGAGGACATGTAGACTCCGCACAAAAGGTACCGCAATCGAGAATCAAACCAGAGAACCTCTTACTGTAAGGTGACACCACAACCGCTACACCATTGTGTAGTCCACTGTGCTTTCTGTGGAAACTTGGCCAAGTACAGACCCAACCCCATAATTTGAAGCATCTACCTGTACAATAAATTCTTTATTGTAATCTGGACTGGCTAACAAAGGGGGTCCACCCAAAATCTCTAAGTTTTTGGAATGCCTGTTCACAATCTGTGGTCCACACTACCCTGTCCAGTATATTCTTCCTAGTTAGGTCAGTAAGGGTTGCAGCTATGATACTATAATTGGGCACACATTTCCTATAGTACCCTGCTGTCCCTAGAAATGCTCTCACTTGTTTTTTTAGTAACAGGAACTGGCCACGTTTGAATAACTTCCACCTTGACAGGTTCTGGCCTTATTTTACCACTTCCCACTGTGTGTCCTAAGTAACTGACCTCTGCCATACCCACTTGACATTGGTTTAATGGTTAATCCTGCCCTAATTAATCTATCCAAGATCTCTGTAACATGTTGGGAGATGTTCCTGCCAGCAATGGCTGTAAATAGCTATTTCATCAAAATATGCTGGAGCATATTCCCCTGCTCTTACCAAGGTGTATTTCTTTCCTGTAGAACTTGGAGTACTCACAATATCCAGGGCCACTCTCTAAAACAGCTCTTCAATAGCAGGAAACAGCATTAATAGAGCCTTAACCTTGTCCCCTGCTTTACCAACTTTCTGGCACTGTTCACAAGTCCTACAATATCCTACCACACCCCTCGCAATCCAGGGCCAACAGAAATTTTGCACAATATGTCTCTTAGTACATCTTATGTCCATATGACAGGAGGAAGGAATGTCATGTGTTATGGCTAAAAGTGGCAGACGGTAAGCTCTAGGCACTACCAACTGCCATATTACTTCACCTTATAGCTCATCTCCAGCAGTCCACTCTCTATACAAAAAAACTTGTTCTAGCATACAGAATCCCCTTGAGCCTCATGTGCCTCCTTAGCCATCTCCCTCAAACTTTGTAATGTAGGATCTGTAAGTTGAGCCTGTCTCAATTATACCATTGTGACATTTCCCAGCTCCCCTTCAGGGGAAGCCTAGTCACCTTCAAACAGCTGCACATTTCTGTCACTTTGGGTACCACCACTCACCTCTAATCCTTGCAGTCACTGTGTCCAAGGGAGTATCAGAACCCACCAGCAGCTGTGGCACACATTCAGTCTTAATGCTAGCAGATAGCGCCTTCTCTGAAACAGCCACCATGCCAGTCCCAGCGTCAGGTATGAGATCTTTCGGGGTCTCTCCCAGACTACTGGAATTACATGCCTTTCTCCAAGCCTGACTGAGTGCCACTGCATATACCCAAGGTATTGCATCAAAGTCATTCCATATCAGGACATCTGTAGGAATATCCTCAAACATACCTACTTGCTTGCTCCCTGTTCTACCGTCCCAGTCAAGATGAACCCTAGCCAAAGGTATTTGGAATGGGGTACCTCCCCAATTCTCTGACTGTAGTGGACTGCCCAACCAAGTACTGCTCTTCTCAAACCACTGCAGGCCTCACAATGGTTATATCAGAAACTGTGTCCCTCTTAGCAGTTACCTGTTTACCATCTGCTAAGACAGGATATGAATTTTGGTGATAATTTGGCACCCCAGTTGTTTTTAAACAACTTACCACTGGCAGTTTGTCATCCAAACTTACTGGCTACCTCACCTTCTGTTTCTCACCTTGCCTTTATGGACATTTGGCTGCTGTGCCCCCTCTGGTTACACTTGAAACATCTAATCCTTAACCATGCACTTGGATTAGTAGTTTCCCCCCATTACTGGTGTACTCTGTTGAAGTGTTTTATACTGCCCCCCTTGCATCCCCTTATGTCCATGGGCAGCACTGGGTATCCCTCTCTGCTGATTCCAATTCAAGATGTTTGGTTTCCAATTCATGTTGACATTGTTTCTCCTCAGCCTCCAGATGCTGGGTCTACAGTTCATATTGGCACTGCTTTTCCTCAGCCCCCATTTCCAATCTCCTAAACTTAACTCTAGATGGATTTTCAGGTTCTCTGAAGAAAATGTGGACTGTCCCGTCTCGGCAGGCTGGACATCACTAACGCCACACTGGATATCCTCCAAATGGCTGGTCTGAGCTGCGGCTGCAACCAAGGCTGAAATCATTGCTTCCTTGGTCAGGTTGGCATTCACCAATTCTCTGGCTTCACACAGCTTAGCCAACTGGATCTTTGTCAGCTTGCTAGAATAGACTCCAGTGTGGGAGCATCACGGAAAACAGACCACAGAGCAAACAAGAGTATAATTCCACAGTTTCCCTTAAGAGCACAACAGGAACATGCTCTGTTTCCTGGGAGTGGACTATATAACTCTGTCCACCCCAAAATGAATCCATTATTATACACTTCAGAGCCATGTTTTCTAGTTTAAGACCTCTGACTCACTCACACTCAAAATAAATTTAAATCTCTCTCAAACACTTATGGGAAGCCTGACACATATTTCTAGCTGTGTCGCCACCCCAATACAAATGGTAAATGCTGCCACTACAGTCAGACAGATCTACACACCCCTCAAAAGGTGATTAACGATTAAATATCAGAATAAAAGATAGCTATGAACAGCAGCAGCCAGGCATTCAAGGTGACCTGGTGGAGTATCAAACAAGTATAAACTCTCTCTAATCTCTAAATAATGCACAGATTGTCCAACTGAAATGTAAACTAATGAAAAACATTTAATAAGTAAAATGATTATTAAAAAAATGTAAATCAATAACTTTCAATAAACACCAGAATTCAATCACCAGAAATGTAAAACTAAACAGTAGGATTGAAGTCTTACTAAACTTTGTTAATCTAACTAGATAACACTGTCCCTCATCTAATCTAAAACGTAACAGCAAGGCAAAGGCAGGCTTACAGTTTGTGGTGAGTCCTTTTTGGTTATCCACTGCACAGCACTGTAAGTGACTACAACTCTTAACTAACTGCCTTATTGTAGAAAGTTATTTTTCCTGTCAATCATCTGTTCAAATAATCACATGGCAACCAGGAACATTCTAATGATAACACCTATTGATCAGGTGATTCTCCACAGACAGTTTGTACTTTAGAATCTCCCTCACTGACAGATTCTTTAAACATTCTGTATAAACAGAGAAATACTCAACATTTTAAAAACTTATTTACATTTTCACAACTAGACATGGTGGCATAGAATACAAGTTAATCTGAGAATATACACACATCACCTGCAAGACATGCTAACACAAATGACAATGTTTTCATTTTTTTCACATTCTGTTATAAATGTGGAATGTAGTCAACAGTTTTCCAACTATATGTGCATTATCAGTATAAAGAAAGTGCAGCCAAAGGCACTTCAGATGAAGCTGAATCAGTGATATCAGTTCTAACAATATGGGTGGCACAGTGGTGCAGCGGATAGCATTGTTGCCTCACAGCAAGAGGTTCTCTGGTTCAATTCATGTCTGTGGTGCCTTCTGTGTGGAGTCTGCATGTCCTCCCTGTGTTCCTATGGGTTTCCTCTGGGTGCTCCAGTTTCCTCCCACATTCCAAAGACATGCATCTGGAGCATTTCCCCCCTGGTCTTCCCTGAAAATGGGCTCTGTCATAGTTAGATTTTCCTGGTAAACAAATATTAAATAAATAAATACATAAATAAATAACAAATAGTAACACAGGGAGCTATATGGAGTGGGCCACTGTAGTCTGTCCTTGCTGCTCAAGACCTATATCAAATAATTGCCATAGTACAAGAAGGCTATGCTTGAAAAAAAAATAAGAGATGAAGAAATGAGTAGCATGTCTCCAAACAGACTTCATTGGGTGAAAATGGTATGGAGATAAGGCACTATGACAACATCTCTATTGGAGACAGAAGAAATGAATGCAGACCTCATGGCACCAATGGCTGTAGGATGGACGACACTCCAGGAGAAGAGTACAAGGCCAAAACATAGATTTTACTATAGTGGTTTCAGAACAATATTAATAGTATACACCAGGTACTAGTGGGCGGGACTAATAACTGTACCGCTGCTTCCCAGTGCTATATTTCTGAGCATATTAATATATCCCTTTCAGTTGCTACTGTTCCATCATGAACTATGTAGCATTCCACCTGATGAGAATTGTATGCCTCTTCTATAGTATAAGGAGTCCAGTCTGCAGTGCAATCCACCTTGGTAACCTTTTCACAGAAAAAAATTAAAGTGCTCAAGTCAAGTTCTACATATTTTGTCTTCTTTAATAATTTATTTATTTATTTATTTCCAGTTTGATAACCGGGGAAGTCCACTGGGCCCGAAAGCCCGTTTTCAGTGGAGGCCCGGGGAGAAAAGCTCCATGATAATACATTACACACAAAAACACAGCAGAAAAGATCTAAACTAATACATTACACACAAAAACACACTCTGTTCTAATAGCATAATACTTTAACAATTTCCAAACAAGAATGAGGTGCATTGGGCACTATACATAAGAAAAAGATATATTAGTGCAACTGTGATGTTAGTAAAGTAGGAAAGGAAAGGAAATTATAGATAGAGTTTGAATGCAAGAGCAGGGATGCATGGGAGAAACGAAGAAGAAGCAAAGAAATTAAAGGAGAGGTGTCAGAAGAGGATAGAAAAAGAACAGATAATTAATGTTCAATTTGTGGTTGAGTCCAGGAGACCACCTTGAGAAAAAGGCAAAAGATTTAAGGTGAGAGTAAGCATAGCACTTGAAGGAAAATAAAGGGTTTAATCATGGAGGAAGGAGGAGATAATGAAGAAGAGAGGGGAGCTAGGGAGAGTGTCAGAAGAAGGGGAACCAGGGGGTGGGATGGAACTAGGATAAATTGAGATCTAGGTAGGAAGTATACAATTACATTTCCAATTTTGGAAAAGGTGAGAATGAAGAAGAGATTTAAAGTGTTCATAGTTTGTAGTGGCTCTTAGAAGGGAAGGAAGTGAGTTCCATTTTTTTGCTGTAGTATAGGAAAGTAGGAGTTGGCCAGGGGGTTGTTTGGGTTTGTAAACTGAAATAAGATTTTGGTGGCTAGATCTTAGGGGCCTTGGAGGATTGTATATGGTGAAGGTATTAGATAATGCTGGGAAAGCAGTAGGTTTAAAGATTAGTTTGTGTGCAGTAGTAAGTTGGAGGAAATTGAGTTGATTAGGGAGTTCTAGCCATTGAAGACTACGGAGGCAGATGCAGTGGTGTGTAGAATGAGTGGAGTTAGTAGCGAATTTGGCAATTTTGTAGTAGCAACTTTCAAGTTTTGCGGAGATAGAAGTGGAGAGATTGGATAGAAGAGGAGCACCATACAGTAGAGAAGGGAGAAGGAAGGTAGTGGCGAGAGTTTGTCTTGAAGATGGAGTAAGAAAGTTTGCATTTCTATAAAGCATACCGAGCTTCTGATGAGTTTTCTTTATGTTTAGTTGAATATGATTATTAAATTTCAGGTGTTCATCAATGGTTACTCCGAGTAATTTAGCACTACTAACAACTTCTATTGAGGACTGGGAGAGGCTGGAAATTATGAAGGATGACTTATCAGGAGTCAGAGCTTTTGAGGGGGAGAAGAGAATGATGTGGGATTTATTGGCATTGAGGGAAAGATGATTTTGAAGCATCCAATTTTCTATGGTTGTGAAGGCCAATTGGGTTTTGGCTTGGAGCTCGGGAAGGTTGGGTGCAGAGCAGATAACAGTGGAGTCATCTGCGTATTGTACTATTTGAGCAAGAGGAATAGAAGAGTGGAGATCATTGATAAAGATGTTAAAGAGCAAAGGACCGAGAATAGAACCCTGAGGGACTCCGGTAGGGGTAGGTAGGAATTTTGAGGTACCAGTATTCCATTTCACAGCTTGGGATCTATCAGAGAGATAACTTCTGAACCAAGAAAGAGAGTTGTGGGAGAGACTGAGGTTAGAGAGGTGGTTGAGAAGGAGAGTGTGGGATATAGTGTCGAAGGCCTTAGAAAGGTCAAGAAGAACAGTGGAGACAATTTTTCCAGAGTCACGGGCTTGGTTGACAATTTCTAGGAAGGAATGAAGATCGGTTATGGTACTGTGGCCAGGCCGAAACCCATGTTGTGTAGGAGTGAGGAGATGGTTATCGAGAAGGTAGGGCATGAGTTGCTGGTGTATGCATTTTTCAAGAATTTTCGAGATTGGGGAAAGAATTGCTATTGGGCGGAAGTTAGAGATGGTGTTATTTTTGCCTCCTTTATGGAGGGGCAGAATGTGGGCAGCTCTCCAAAGTTTGTGAACATAAGATTCTTGGATGGATCTATTGATGAGAATGCTGATAGGTATGGCGATGCCATTTGCTGCGAGCTTGAGAAAGAGTGATGGAATGTTGTCAGGGGCATTGGAGCATGGTTTGAGTTTGAGAAGAAGTTGTTTGATACTGGTGGTAGACACGGGATGTAGAATGAAAGTGGGAGGTGGGTTATGAGAGTTGGAGTGAGGGATGGGTGTAGAAGGATGCCTTGGGTTAGGGGTAGGGGTGGAAGAGGAGAAGGATTTAGTCAGTTCAGCTATTGAGCCAGTAAAAAACGAGTTAAAGAGAGTTGCTATTTCAGTGTCAGTCTTATTATTGTCTGGACAGGGATTGGATTTTGTACCTGGATGTAAGAGTGAATTGATGGAATTCCAGAATTTTTTGGGATTATTTGTGAGGGAGGACTGAAGTTTGCCGTAGTAAGATTTCTTATCCTTTATAATAAGTTTTTAGCAAGATTGGAGTTGCTTAAATTGCAGTAAAGAGGCTGAGTTTTTATTTTTGTTGTATAGTTTCCATGTTTTGTCCCTTTGTCGCATTAGAGTTTTAGTGTCTTTAGTTAGCCAAGGGGCAGAGTTGAACTTTATCCTTTTGTACGGGGAGGGCTTGGGAATCTAGGATTTTAAGGAAGGTAGTATTGAAGAGTTCTAGGGCTTCATCTAGGGAAGAGTGTTTAGTGAATCCCAGTTTGTTAGTTGAAGGGTTTCTGAAAATACTGAAGGATTAAAATTAGTTAGGTTCAGAGTGGGCATATTGTTGTTGGTGTGGGAGCTGTTGGGTTTTCGGTTAATAAAGGCTGGGAGATGATCACTTAATGAGTCTGGTAAGGTACCTGAGTTGGAGATATTGTTAGGGTGGCTGACTAGAATCCAGTCCAAGATGGACCCTGGAGGGTTGGTTTTGTTAGGTCTGGTAATGTTGTTTATTAGTTGAGTAAAATTATAAAGATTGATAGACTGAAGGGAGTATTGTTATTAATATTATTCCAATCAATATTTACATCACCTAGAATGAAAGTTTCCTGTTTAATATTGTTTGAGGCCCAACAGAGAATATTCTCTAGGGTGGAGGAGTTGTCTCCAGGAGGGATATAGATGGTTATAATACAGATACTTTTGAAGTTGTTTATTTTGAGGATTCCTATGACTAGTTCTGCATTATTAAAGTTGGGAATGGTATTTTGGTATGGGCTAAGATTTAGCAGGCAGTTGTAGACTAAGGCTACACCACCACCTTTTTTGTTTTGGCGATCGGACCTGAGTGCTTGGTAGCCAGGTGGTAAAATTTCAGAGTTACTAGTTTGAGGTTTTAGCCAGGTTTCTGTTACTGCTACTATGTCAGGTTCAGTTATATTTAGCCAGGCATGAAAGTTTATTTTGTTATTAATACTCTGGGTATTAATGGTAATAAATTTAAGGTATTTATTATTGTGCCTATTTGTGGGGGTAGTGGGAGAGAGAATGTTAGTTGGTGTTGGCCCAGGGTTAGGATGGACATCTCCTGCAAGAGCAAGACAAGAGAAGGAGTAGAGGAGTTGAAACCTAGAATTGCGGAGTAAAGTAAAAGGGAGATGTAATTTACATTTGAAAGTGGGAGATTTTTTGTAGAGTGTATGGTGTTTTAGTTTAAAGTAATGAAATGGATTTGGTTGAAGGAGGGGGGATATCAAATAAAAATGGAGGGATGAAGGATGTGGAAGGGAGATAGTGGAGGATGAGTGGGGTGAAAAAGAGGCGGGTAGTGTGGTATTGGAATAAGAAGATGCATTATACAGAATGGTAAGAATGAAAAGACATGTAAATGAGGTGAGATAGTGTGGAAGAGTCATGGAGGAGTAGTGTAGGATAGATATTGGAAGATAGGGTAGTGGTAGGCTATGGAGTATAGAGATATAAGGAGGGGATGTATGAGAGAGAGCAGTTGGGAAAGGGGAGTGAGAGGGGGAGGGGCGGTTTAAAGAGAAATCTGTAGGAGGGGGAGGAGCAGAGTGATGGGATAGGCAGAGTGGAATAGGGGAGGGGCTAGGAGGGGACTATAAATGTAGATGCACTGGGGGTGGGTGGAATTTGGGGGTAGGGTAGGGGAGCGGAGTAAGCCAAGAGGCGAACGGAGCGGGAAGAGCCACAGAAGGAGAGAGGCCAGGAAAAAAACTATCAGTGGAGAGCTGAAGAGATAAGGAAAGTTTGGATATAGGAGGAAGGTAAGGGCCTTACCAGTAGTGATAGTGGACAGAGAAGTGTAAGATAAACGTATCTTCAGGGGGGGGGGCTGGCAATGCAGCAAGGTAGGAGAGTAGGACAGCAGAGGTCCAGGAAGGCAAGGGAAGATCAAGAATCTATTGTTGGAGTGGGGAAAGCAACAGGTAAGTACAGGGGACAGAGATGTAGTATGAAAGAGAGGACTATAGTGGATTAAGAGAGTAAAGTAAGAAATAGGGCTTTACAGATTAAAGGGGAAGAAGATAAAAATGAAATAGAGTATAAGGCAGTAATTAGATTAATAGGGAGAGGACGCCATCTAGTGGCCAGGTGCTGGGATGCAACTAAGGTCCACAGAGGCTGTCGAAGGGGTAGAATAACTGAGTGGAGGAGGATGAGGACAGTGTAGGTAAGTGGAGCTAGTAGAAGAGGAAGGGTGGCTGTACAAAAAAGAAGAGGAAGGGCTGACTGCTGGCTTCTTGGCAGGGAAGCGTTCAGAACACCTAGCGGGGCTAAAATAACTAAAGAACAGTAGGTTTAGCAGATGGTGCACATACTTCCTTGGTTTCTTCAAGGGGAGGCTTGATTCTAGTCCAAATAGGGGGAGAGAGCAGCACAGTTTGTTGAGTTGCTTGGCGGACTGGATAAGCTGGGAAGGCTTGAGATGTAGGTCTGGAAGTCCACACAGGTGTATCCAAATAGGGGAGAGCAGGGACTAAAGTTCCTTGGTTTCTTCAAGGGGAGGCTTGATTCTAGTCCAAATAGGGGGAGAGAGCAGCACAGTTTGTTGAGTTGCTTGGCGGACTGGATAAGCTGGGAAGGCTTGAGATGTAGGTCTGGAAGTCCACACAGGTGTATCCAAATAGGGGAGAGCAGGGACTAAAGTTCCTTGGTTTCTTCAAGGGGAGGCTTGATTCTAGTCCAAATAGGGGAGAGAGCAGCACAGTTTGTTGAGTTGCTTGGCGGACTGGATAAGCTGGGAAGGCTTGAGATGTAGGTCTGGAAGTCCACACAGGTGTATCCAAATAGGGGAGAGCAGGGACTAAAGTTCCTTGGTTTCTTCAAGGGAGGCTTGATTCTAGTCCAAATAGGGGAGAGAGCAGCACAGTTTGTTGAGTTGCTTGGCGGACTGGATAAGCTGGGAAGGCTTGAGATGTAGGTCTGGAAGTCCACACAGGTGTATCCAAATAGGGAGAGCAGGGACTAAAGTTCCTTGGTTTCTTCAAGGGAGGCTTGATTCTAGTCCAAATAGGGGAGAGAGCAGCACAGTTTGTTGAGTTGCTTGGCGGACTGGATAAGCTGGGAAGGCTTGAGATGTAGGTCTGGAAGTCCACACAGGTGTATCCAAATAGGGGAGAGCAGGGACTAAAGTTCCTTGGTTTCTTCAAGGGGAGGCTTGATTCTAGTCCAAATAGGGGGAGAGAGCAGCACAGTTTGTTGAGTTGCTTGGCGGACTGGATAAGCTGGGAAGGCTTGAGATGTAGGTCTGGAAGTCCACACAGGTGTATCCAAATAGGGGAGAGCAGTGACTAAAGTGTTCCAACGCTGAAGCCAGAAGAGCACAGCAGCCAAAAAAATAATGTTTTTCACAATCATTTTAAGAGTTTTTGAAAATTTTTTCCAAGAGCCTAGATGTCACCAATAAGTGAACAGAGGTACTCTGTACTTATAAAATACTTTATTTCATAAAATACAAAAAAAGTTAAGCGCTTTCACCCAACACAATGTGGGCTTCTTCAGAACATCATAATTCCTAAATGCTGGTACTTAAATTCAAAACTTGGCACCAAACTTATAATTCCTAAATGCTGGTACTTAAATTCAAAACTTGGCACCAAACTTTTTTTCTTTAAAGAAACATGCATATGCTATTCATACAACGCATATATAACATTGTATCCACATACAATTGCTACTAAGCTATTCAAATGTTTTGTATGTCATATAATAATAATACAATGTATGCGTCTCCACTTAATATGTTACATAAAAAATATACAATAAATGTATCCGATAATTCATTATACATAGATTGTAAAAATCAATTACATAAATAAAAAATAATTTATACATTCAAAAATCTGTTTGTATGAAAACATTTAAATGTATTACAAAATACTTAAATAGACAATTTATAAAAGTAATATGTTTAAAATAATACATTTGTATACCTAAAATCTTACTTAAACTAAGGTCTTGCTTAATTACGGTCATGCCTAAATTGCATGCATAACCCCTATATTCATTGAATAATGACATATAGTAATTTGCTTTTTATGCAACTAACAGTGAGTAAAACTGCCTTCCAGTTTATAGCCTGCTACAGACCACCCTCCCAAACCCAGGAACCCCACTCAGCCTTCCTGAGAACACTGGAAAATATGAAGGTCTCTCCAAACACCATTATATTGGGCGACTTCAACTACCCAAACATAAACTGGGAACATTACTCTAGCTCCAACACCCTAGCCCAAAGGTTCCTAGAATTCATAAACTCAAATGCTATGGAACAACTTGTTACCACTCCCACAAGAGGGGAAAACATACTGGACCTGATCTTCACCAACATGGGGACTCTATGCTCCAGACCAGTAGTGTATCCCTCACTGGTAAGATCAGACCATAAACCGATCTCACTGGATATTCACATCCTGACCCCAACCCCTGCCCAAAAAACCACAGTGAAAAACTTCTCTAAAGCAAATTTCACACTCCTTAAAACCGGGGTGGAATCCTTCAAAGCCCCCGGGCCTGTGGAAAATACAGCCCAGACCGCAGAATCCTTTATAAATGCATTCTATGAACACCTTCAGGAATGCATGGATCATGCAATCCCAAATAAAACCAAGACCCAATCCTCCAAAGGCAGACGTCCTGTCTGGTGGACCCCAGCCATAAACAAACTATACAATAGAAGGAGGAAGCTACTACATGATAGAGCAAAATCCAAAAAAGGGAAGGCATCTCTGATCAGTATTAGCAAAAAACTAAGGGAACTCATAAAACCGTCTAAGGCCAGCTTCGAGAGAAAAATTGCACAGGACACTAAGGATAATCA
The DNA here is from genome assembly GCF_019279795.1 of Protopterus annectens. NCBI lineage: Eukaryota > Metazoa > Chordata > Ceratodontiformes > Protopteridae > Protopterus > Protopterus annectens. Next base: position 998,328,162 of record NC_056739.1, read on the forward strand.
CAAGGCTTTCTTTAGTTATGTTAGGAAGCTGGGTGGGAATTCCAAGATATGCTCATAATTAGTCCAAAATGACAAAGAAATACACCAAACCCACAGACATTGCCAACATCCTAGCTGAGAGGTTCAGAGCAAACTTCTCCCCCCCACCCCCACCAAAAGGGCAAATATCTATCCCAGCAGAGTGCTGCCCCCCTGACATCTCAGATGCTCAGGTAAGAGCCGCCCTCTCCAAAGCAAAAAACACAGCATCAATGGGACCAGATGGTGTCCTGGGCTGTGTCCTACATGAACTCCAAGAATAGCTAAACCCAAACATAAAACTACTGTTCAATCTCAGCCTTACTACAGGATATGTACCCAAAGAGTGGCGTACAGCAACAGTGGTCCCTCTCCACAAAGGTGGTGCCTCAACGGACCCTGGAAACTATCGCCCCATAAGCCTGACTAGCTTGGTCTGCAAAGCTATGGAAAGGATCATCATGGACCTCATAAATAAAGATATTGGGGACCTACAGACACTGGATCCTACCCAGTTCGGCTTTGTTAAGGGCAGATCCTGCCTCTTAAACCTGGTTGACTTCTTTGAAACAGTCACCAAGGCCATTGACAAAGGGAAGGTGGTCCACACAGCCTACCTGGACCTCGCAAAAGCCTTCGATACAATACCCCACTCGGGCATTATAGATAAGCTCACCAGCTTAAATATAAACCCCTATGTCACTAGATGGGTTACAAACTGGCTCAAGGACAGAACCCACATGGTTAGAATTGCTGGAGCCATGTCAGACTCCAAACCAGTTACAAGTGGCGTCCCACAAGGCTCAGTCCTGGGACCTCTCTTGTTCAGTATATATTTCTCGGAGGTACAGGCCAACACAGAAGGACTGTGGCTGACCAAGTTCGCAGATGACTGCAAACTTGGCGCCATAATCGACTCTCCAGCCGACACAAGCATCCTCCAAAAGGGCCTCATAGAAACAGACAACTGGTGCCAGAGCCATGGCCTCAAGCTAAACGCCAAAAAGTGTATAGTCATCCCCTTTGGCAAAAACAAAGTTCCCACAGATTACCACATAGGTGGTAATCCATTAAGTACAGAAGAAGTAATTAGGGACCTGGGGACCCAAGTTGATAGCAATCTCTCATTTGACAACCACGTGGCCAAAGTGGTTAGAAAAACATTTTATATAGCCCACCTAATCATGAAGGGATTCACATCTAGATTAGGGGAGGTCATCGTGCCTCTTTACTCATCCCTCATCAGGCCCATAATTGAGTACAATGCCCCTTTTGGGATGTACCTTACCAAACACCTGCAGCAACTGGAAAGACCCCAAAAGTACCTCACCAAGAGGATCAAAGGGCTCAAACAGATGCCATATGCTGCCCAGTTAAAGAAACTCCAGCTCTACTCAGTGGCATACTGCCTGCTCAGAGGTGACCTGTGCCTGACGTATAAAGCCATGTCCAACCCGGAATTAAGGGACATGCTGCACCTCAAAAAATCCAAATCTCATCGAGCTACACGCTCGAGAGACTTGAACCTCAGCACTGAAATAAATAGGACATGCTGGAGGGACAGATTCATAACCCAGAGGCTCCCTTCACTCTGGAGTAAAATCCCAGTCCAGGTTAGGCAGAGTCCCTCATTGACTCTCTTCAAGAGGAATCTTGATGAGTGGATGGGAGATCATAGGTTTACCCCGGGTATCACTTCTGTGTCACTGTTAGACAGAGGCACAGTATACTAACCTCGAAAAAGGGCATAGCAAAATTAATTTAAAATGGGTGGCGAAAGCCAAACATACTCTGGCTAGGCTTATAAATGCCCTAGGGCAGATAGCCTAGTATGAACCTATGAACCTATGTATTACCCTTTATGTTATCCATCATCTGTAGCATGTGTGTGCAACTTATTTGACAGCTAAAATGGGTTTGCTAGAAATATGGTCATTAAGACCTGGCAGTGTGGTGGCATCCAAAAATAGTTGCCACCACACTTCTTTGAACCCCAATAGGGTTTTGAAATCACCTCCCCTGGGGTCCGTCCTGATGGTTTCTAATATAGTGAACTTAAATTCATGGGATTCTCCTAGCTTCTCTATATGTCTATATTGGGCATTGTTGGTATCCTTCCTTCTAATGCAATATGTGTGATCATAAATACGTTTTCTAAAGCATCTCACTGTTTTTCCTATGTAAAAACAAGCACATTGGGTACACTTGGCCATATAAATAAGCATTTTACTATTGCAATTACCATATTTGAACCTCACTGTCATGTTTAACCCATTCTCAATTTTGATGGTTTCCTTTTCTAATATGTATGCACATTGGTAGCAAGACCCACATTTCTTAGTGTATTTGCTGTTTTTATAGTTAACTCCCATACCTTCTGATGCTTGATTATGTTGTTCCAAATGACCCTTTATATTCCTGCCCATCTTATAGACAAAACTAGGTTTCTCTCCTATGATGTCAGAGAGAGTCTGGTCCACCAACATTAAATTCCAATATTTATCGTACCTCCATTGAAGGTTGTGTGTCAGGGCTGACAACTCGGCATGTAAAAATCTACTGCCAATCATTAGCGGACCGGAGTTCAGCTGTGGTGACCCCTAACCGGGAAAAGCCGAAAGACACAACAACAACATTTAATATACTTTTCACTTGCCCAACCTCTGGACAATACCTATGAATACATGATCATTGGTGTTTGACACTTTCTTGATCATCCCTTCGTCCAATAGTTTGGGTAGAATTATAACATTCCATGACCCTAGTAAGGGTTTATACTTCGATCCCTGTTCCTGTATAACATACTGCCTAACATTATTTAGCATTTCTGCCTTATAACCCCTCTCCTTGAACAGACGAGTTATAAATTCTATTTCTTAAATCATGTCATCATAATGAGATGTCATGCATGCAGCACGTATACATTGCCCTTTAAAAATATTATATTTTACCTTTTCAGGATGGCAACTAGTATAGTCAAGATAATCATTAGAAAATGTGTTTTTACGATAAATATGAGATTTAAAACCCTTATCATGGCTGAAAATGTAGGTGTCCAAATATGCTATACCTTCATAGCTGAATGAGTATGTGAATTTAAGATACTCGCTACTAGTGTTTAAAAAGTTGATAAACTTTTCAAACTTTTCAGTACTGTCTTCCCAAAGAATATATATATCATCAAGAAATATAGAATAGTGCTTGACACAATTAAAATACTCACTGGGAAAAAGAACAGTGCCTTCCCAGTCTAACATGACCAAATTCGCAAAAATGGGAGCACAAGCTGTGCCCATTGCGACTCCTCTTGTTTGATGCAAATGTTCACCCTCAAAGTATATAAAATTGTTGTCAAGCACTATTGACATACATTCCATAATCAGACATATAGTGTCCCAGTCCAAAGTTCTGTGTTTTCTAATACTACTACATAATGCATCCAACCCTGCTTGTTTTGGAATGCAAGAAAAAAGGTCAATAACATCAATGGTCACAAAAATAAGCCCCTGTTTCCATCCATCAATAGGATATTTACTTAGAAAATTCCCAGGAGTCCTTAACCATATGTGGTATCTTAGCATATAAATGTTTTAGCCACATATCAATAGCCTGTCCTATAGGGAAGGTTTTGGAATGACTCCTGGATATAATTGGTCAAAAAGGAGGGTCAATTACATTCTTATGAATCTTGGGTATACCCACCAAGGTGGCTAACCTGGGGAACCTTACCTTAAAGTAATTATATATATATCCACTGTAATTCTCCCATCTATATAAAATTCTTCTATAAAGGAATCTAGCCGCTGATATGCAATATTAATTTCATTGATAGAGATGGTTTCATAATTTCCTGACAAATGAAGAATATCATACATTTTTTTAGTATATTCAATGGAGTCATAAATTACCACTCCCCCCCCCCCTTTATCAGCTTCATCACGCGGATGTTGGAATCTTGTTTGAGAGCTTTAAGAGTGTTTAATTCAACTTCCTTTAGATTACCAACTGGTTTGTTAGCTCTCATTTTGTTGTATAATTTGTACACTTCCTTCGTAACTGTTATTTTCATATAAATCTACAAAGGGATGAATAGGGGGTGTAAAAGTGCTTTTCTTCATTAATTTAGTAACTGCAGTCTCAATGTGAGATATCATATGTTTATCTTTAAACATTATAGCTAAACTGATTTTTCTGACAAACAACTTGATTTCACATAGACAGTCCACTAAATCAAAATGGGGCGTTGGTATAAACTTCATTCCCTTAGATAATAAATCAAAATGTGTAGTACACAACAATAAACTTGAATAATTGTAAATTATGAAATTGTTGCAACTCCATTTACAATAATGTTATTATCAATAGAAGTATTACCAGCATCCATATTCAGTTCTGCCGTGTACTTTTCCCCCAATTGTTGTCCTTCTGCTTGCTTTTCTTGTAATTGTATTTCTGCGGTTTTTCTGTTTGCCCCTTGTACCAATGTGGTTGTCCCTGTTCTTTCCAACCCTGCTGAAGATTTGACCTATTATATTTGTAACTCTTGTCCTCTTGAAAATTACCATATGCATGCTCCCTATTGTTAACATTACTTTCATTCCACACATATGCAAGACCTTTATTGTATTGTTCAACATCTCTATTAATCTTCATATACTTTCTCTCATAAATTTTTTGTGCATTGCTATCAGCAGCTGAAAATTGTTTGACATATAATTTCTCCCATTGGGAGTACAATAAATATTTAGTTATTTTAGTTTTGAGTAATTCAACTTCCTGTACTAACTGACAAAGTTTCTCATCATTATATTTTATCAATTTCATAAAACTGAATCCAAATTCATTAAACAGGTGATTGAATTCTGTTTTACTTGTGTCAGTAATACTAACACCTATAGGTAATTTAAAAAAATATTAAACCCATAGGTACAATTTTTAGGGTTAAACACTTATTAAGTAAGTAAGCATTATCAATGTTCAACCCATTAATAAAATTTTATTTTTTACCCAACATATAAATACGATCTTTCAATGTCCTATCCACATTATTTTTAGGATTAATCTCCCATTCATGTCCTTGTGGGAATTTGTCAAAGTGTGGTGGCAACTATTTTTGGATGCCGCCATACTGCCAGGTCTTAATGACCATATTTCTAGCAAACCCATTTTGGCTGTCAAATAAGTTGCACACATATGCTACAGATGATGGATAACATAAAGGGTAATACATAAAAAGCAAATTACTATATTTCATTATTCAATGAATATAGGGGTTATGCATGCAATTTTGGCATGACCGTAATTAAGCAAGACCTTAGTTCAAGTAAGATTTTAGGTATACAAATGTATTATTTTAAACATATTACTTTTATAAATTGTCTAAGTATTTTGTAATACATTTAAATGTTTTCATACAAGCAGATTTTTGAATGTATAAATTATTTTTTATTTATGTCATTGATTTTTACAATCTATGTATAATGAATTATCGGCTACATTTATTGCATATTTTTTATATAACATTAAGTGGAGAGGCATACATTGTATTATTATTATTATTATATGACATACAGCAAACATTTGAATAGCTTAGTAGCAATTATATGTGGATACAATGTTATATATGCGTTGTATGAATAGCATGTGCATGTTTCTTTAAAGAAAAAAAGTCTGGTGCCAAGTTTTGAATTTAAGTACCAGCATTTAGGAATTATGACGTTCTGAAGAAGCCCACATTGTGTTGGTTGAAAGCGCTTAACGTTTTTTGTATTTTATGAAATAAAGTCTTTTATAAGTACGGAGTACCTCTGTTCAATTATTGGTGACATCTAGGCTCTTGGAAACTATTTGTTGTGGTTTTCTTCATTTGTGGTTTATTCAGCAGTTTTTGAAAATGCGGTATGTGTGTCCCTTTATACAGCCACAGGGCTTTCACAATCTTTGTTGCATTATTAGATATTGCAGACACTGCATAGAGTTAATACTTAAGTCTGCAAATTTGTTCATGTGTCTCATCAAAAATTGTACAACATGTAGAGCATGTTTGAAAAACAAAAAAAAACAAAAGGATGTTTCATTCTGGTGAACCCTAATTTTTTGATACTCCCAAAACCAGCCTCATTATTAGTACAGTGTAATGCAGTGAATAATGATATTGGGAGAGGGAAGGGTTTTCCAATGTTCTTGGAAGGACATGTAGCCTGTATATGATAGCAGTGATGCATGACTTCCCCCACTAAATTAAGAGCTTCAGATAATCTGTGATTAGCATTACAGAGGCCTTTAAACAGAGCATCACCTTCTTGAGAATTGTCACTTTCTAGTGCATGAATTAATACGTATATTTATTTATTCACCTCTTCCATCTTCTTATTTACACAGAAACCATATTATTTTTTCACTAACCTATTGTTTATTACATTTGTCATTATTCATTAATCTATGGAGAAAATTGGTGAAGGATCCAAGGTATTAACAGTAAATAACTAGAGAAAGGGAATAGAATGGGAAGAGGCCAAGAAGACATTTGCACTGCAGGCTATAGACTGCCTTCTCTATCAGTGATTGATATCAGAGTGTAGGCAAACAGGAACGGGCAGGGGGATTCTAAGTGAAAGACCCTACTCTGTATGGGTTTTTAGTTTTTTTAGTTGAATCTAAAACAGAAGTTGCTGTTAAAAAATTAATAATTACTAGGACATACAAATATTGCACTATAACTATAGGAATCAGAGTAGGTTAAAACAAGATTAGAAAGAGAGATTAGATAAGTAATTCACAAAGAAACAATGGGAGGACATATGCATGAATCCCAAATATCCAACAAAATCTAGAAGATTTAGAATTTTTGCTTGGAAGTGTTTGCATAGGTATTTTCATGCACCAAGCAGACTACAAAGAATATTTCCTCAAGCAAATACCACATTTTGGAGGAGTAATGGGAAAGAAAGAAGTAACTGGGAATATATGTTTTCAGAGTGTAATGAGTGGTTACTCTTAAAAAATTCCTTACAAAGTAATCTGTAAGAAATATTGAGTGTGCAGATGGGTGTAACTAAGGAAATGGTTATTTGAGCTGGGGTACATAATCTGAATTGAATAAATATAGTAAGACATTGCTAAAGTTAATTCTCATGGCTGCAAAAAAACAATTACTAGAAAATGGAAATCAAAGTTTAAAGCAACTTTATTTGAAGTACTGAATATTGTAACAGAGAGTAAAGAACATGAAGTTGGATCTTTAGAAAAAGGTAGGAGCAAATTACATAGAAAAATGGCAATTGTAGATACAATACATGCAGAAAAAGTTTTGGAGGAGGAATAAGATTCAAGAAAAAGCAGGAATTTAATGGATTGAATATATTGTTTAGAAGAATATATGTGATGTATAATCTTTAGAAATGTAAACTTAGTATGGTTTATTTACTTTTATATAAATGTAAGTGTGCCTATGCCACAAGTGGTAATTCAATAAAGGTGTTAAAACAAAAAAAGAAAATCTGTCACTGTCTCTACTTCTCCCCACCTATTTGCAAAAGAAAAAAAAGATTGGGCAAAATGACATAACAAGCAAGTTTTCAGCAAAAAGGGTGATATCATCGGTATATCAGAAGCTGTTAATATTTCTCCCAGAAATGCCAGTGTCAGCACCTAAATTTGTCTAACTCAAAATTTTGCACAATAAATTCAACATATAAATTTAATATGCGAGATGACAATATACAGCCTTGCGATAATCCTTTCCTAATATTGAACCATTCAGTTATTGCATATTTCTAACTATTGCTACTTGTAATAATAGATTTCCAAACTTAATTCAATCTAAAAGAAATAATAAATCTAGAATATTTTCAATGTTATGTATTACTGTACTTTGCAATACAATAATTGCTAACCCCTCCCTCTAGGACTTGGATTTCCCAAAGTTAAGGAAGTTTTTCTTAAAAAAAAATGAACAGGAAGTTTACTTCATCTTCTGTGGACTATTCTCACAGCAAGAAAAGAGTATTTTTGGTTAGTATATAATAGCTAATTCCTTTCTTAATATTATTGCTTTTTATTATACTTCAGTATTAGTTATTGTTATACCGAGAAGACTGTGTAAGTTTAATGTTGCTGCAACTGAATACCAACTATGAATAGCTGCCATCAACAATACCATAATAATCAGAATAGTGTTTTATTTCCAGGACTTTCAGTTGATATTTTTGCATATCTGCATAGTAAATAACTTTTATTATATAACACAAATATATTACTGAAAGGCAACAGAATAACATGGGGCACATGAGATCAAAAACACGAGAGTATTCTCATACATTCTAAAATGAAAAATACACATGGGGAGATGTTGCTGCTTTATAACAAAACAAATTGTCACTGTCATCTTTGATTATTTACAGAAAGTTTTTGCCATTATTTTCTTGAGCACATCAACTTTTCACACACAAAAAAATAAATGTCCTGCAAAAACAAAAAAGCTGAATGAACTGTATGATGAAATCTACAGTAATAAATGGCCATATTTACTTTATATCATTCATAATATAATGCTTCAATTCACGTTATGTTAATCTGCACTATTCATTGTACACCCAACAGGCTGTTTCTTATGAAGTATGGAATTGATGATGTGTGTTGGCACTGCAGTCAATCATTTCTAACTTTTCTTTTTGGTGGTGGTAATGTACTCAATTGTATAAATGATGGGAAAAGATAGAGTTATTACAGTTAATATGGACACTGAGGGTTTCCATGTTTACCTACAACAGTGTTATTAGATGATGTGCCCGATTATAATGGCAGAAGTCAAAACCTACTACCTTTGGCAACAATAGCAACTAAATGGTATATTATGCATAACTAGAGATCTAATCTACTTCTTTTCTACAACTTTTCTCTTGCAAATGTGGTGGGATTATTAGTTGAAGTTTTGGATAATGCTTCATAATGGATAAAATGAAGTAATTTAAGTTTGTCAGAGATTATATCGCTAATAAGAATATTAGCATCCCTATACCTATCTCTTTTTTTCTTTTCTTTCCTGGGATGGGCTTTTTTGTTTCTTTATCTTTCTTTCTTTTGCCTTTGTAATTTTCATTTTTTTTGTTCATTAGCCTGTATAATTTTGTACTTATTTATGATTTTATTATATGCAAATTTTAAGTGTTTTTCTACTCAAGTGTAAATAATTAATATAAATAAGTGGGAACAAGTATCACAGATGCCAGGGATGGTAGCACTGGAGAATACAACTTCTGCTGGGAATTTATGTTTTTTGGTGCAGGTACTTCTATCATGACCTTTATGACACGGTTTAATAGAAAGAAATGTATCAGCAGAAAGTGGTTAACATTTCATCTAGAACTTTGATTCATTATGTTACCTCAGGTCTGTTGAGCTTTTGTCTTTCTGAAGGCTTAAAAACCTTTCTTTGCATACGTATCTGATAACCTGTAGCTACAGCTATCTTTTACTTAGCTACCATTCAGCTGCTTAAGATTCATCTTCTCACAGTCAGATTATTCTCTGCATTTTCTAGTGCAAAACACTTGAATACACATATTTGTATCTGCAAATATAATTTGTCAGAGTTTTTTGACCACAAGGACAGTATATTTACAAGTTTGTGGAGTAGGAACAGACTCATATATTTGGAGGGTGAGGGTACTTTCCTCCCTATAAAAACACTTTTTTTGAAGAAATTGCTACTGATCACAGGTATTGCGTCACTCAGATTATTGCCAGTGACTGCATGAAATATGAAAAAGTTACTGTTCTGGTTAATAAAGTTGATCCACATGTAAGACTTTTTGAAAGCATGTGTAAACCAGACTTAAGAGAGGCCGTGAGCTTAGTAAGCATACTGAAACATAAGAAGATGCAAATTTTAATTATTATGGTATATAATTATTTATTTGTACAACTTTTGCTAAGGCTTGTCTGATTATTTATTGCATGGGATATACAGGGGAGATTTAAATGTGATTTTTGCATGTGCATTTTTAACAATAAGTAATTTATTTTTAAATACCAGTCACATGATTATTTGAATGAGGTTTTAAAAGATGTGTGCTAAGTCACTGTATTTATTTTCTGATGAAATCTTAATAGATATTAAAGAAAAAAGAACTAAACCTTATATGTTATGGTGGGTTTTATTTGAAACACAGATTTTCTATTTTTTACTTGGGATTTTTTTTTTTCTTCTTTGTTGTAATCATTGCCATGGCAGCAGGTGGACGTTCCGGACCTAGACATTATAGGCCTATATTGTATTACTGCTAAGTTTAGGGAATGTGGTCATCATGCAGTAAGAAGAGAGAAATAAATGCCTTTTGTACTTTAGTATGAGGAGGGCACATTGCTACCATCATATTTTTAATGTCATTTTCCAACTGAGTAAAACTTCCTTTTTCACTACTATGACAAACCACACAATTAATATAATCTTCTTCATCTTCCTCTAGACCTGTCCCCGCATTACTCATTTGCATCTGCAGCAATAGGATGAGGAGGAGTGATAAAGAAATTTCAAAGATCCCACTTACAGATGTAAGTTTCTCAGCATTACTGATAAAGACAGCCTGCTGACCTGTTTCTCCATAAGTGATTTCATTTTGCAGAGCTTGAAAACAGTGTGCCTGCCTGACAAATGATTCTGCATAACAGATCAAATGCTGTGGGTTTGCATTACTATGGAATATTATTTCACTGAGGTACGTGGTAGTCCTGCTTCCTTGACTAGATACATGGTTGATATTTTTTTACCTTACCTTTTTACACCTACGGCACTCAGTGATTCTTCTTATCCAGAAGAAGTAAATCTTCTAATCTCCACTGTGCAGCTCTGTGTAAGGCTGCACTATATCATTGGATTCTACAACCCTTCTGTTTGTTGCTAGACTGCTGTATTGCAGGTAATAGCTTGTGTCATACGTTGCATACCTTGTTTGTTTTAAACTTTACTACCACTGTCCTTTTTGGAACATTTTTGTTCTTTTTCTAATACTATACTATTGCCTTCCTCTTTTTTTTTCATCTGCTAACTCTGCGGAGTTACTGGCTTCAGCTGTATTAGGAACAAAGTAAGGCTCTGCGTCACACAGATTCTCTCTCCAGATTTTTTCTCTTTATGGCATCCTGTTGATGTCTATTCTGATTTACTGAAAATTCTGGAGGGTTACATCTGCAGTCATGCAATTTTCTGTAATTATTCCATTCTTGATCTTTCCCAAATTGTCAGACAGCCCTTTGAATACCTCTGATTACTTTTTTCAATCATGTGTTATCAGAAACCTGGTAATTCTATACCCTGAACAGACTTGAATTGTGATTATACACTGAAACAACTGCAACCCTGACAAAAACCTCATCAATCATGTGACTTTGATGGCAATTTTCAGTGATTTATATGTGCATTTATTTAATTCTGCAACCCACAACTTAACATATACATATTTATTTATTTATTAAGTTGGTAAGTTGGCTGGTCCATAGACCCTTTTCAGTCACAGTATGGGCCACAAGACAATGAAAAATGCAAAATACACATATCTGGACAATTTAGAGTATGAAACTAATTAGCATGTTTTAAGGAATGGAAGAAAACTATTGTTTATGTGACTCTGCTCCTACTCCCCAAATCTATAAATACTATGGGATTCTCTACCTTCTGTGATTATTCCATGTTTGTGAATTTGTTCTATTTTTTTTCTGAACTTCTTCACCCAGGCTGTGCCTGCAAAAGGTCTATTGTGATCAGTGCACTATCCTGGGAAACAATGTAAATAAATTAATTAATAAATAAAGAGGTACCTAGAGAAAACCAAGAGTCAAAAGGAGAACATGAAAACTCTACACAAACAGTGGCCAAATGTCAGTAGTAATTCCCAGGCCGTGGACTCATGAGGCAGAGATTTTACCTCTAAACCATCCCACTGCCCAAATTCTCCATACTGTAGTTTTAAGTACCTTTTTTTAATTTCTTTCTTTATACAGGTATACATGTTGAGGAGCGGTGATGCTGTGGTAGCTTGTCACCTCACAGTAAGATGCTGTCCGGTTCGATTCTCAGCTAGAGCGTCTTCTGCGTGGAAACATGCATGAATGGGCGTACCTTCATTGAAGGTTGTGTGTCAGGGTTGGTAACTCGGCACGTAAAAATCAACTACCAATCATTAGCGGACCGGAGTTCCGCTGTGGCGACCGCTAACCAGGAAAAGCCGAAAGACACAACAACAACATGTTGAGGAGCCTGCCTAAGCTGTAGTCACATATGGTATCAGAGATACCGTAAGTAAGACAGGGAGCCTGCCTAAGCTGTAGTCACATATGGTGTCAGGAATACCGTAAGTGAGACAGGGAGCCCGCCTAAGCTGCAATCACATATGGTGTCAGGGATAAGTGGGACAGGGAGCCCACCTCAACTTTTGTCTGATTTCCAGAGGCATCTGACCCCAGCCAGAAAGAAATAACCCAAATTGTCTTTTTAATGCTTTGTTTTCCTTTTCATTTGTTTCTGTACTTTCTGTACAGTCCATTCAACTTCACAAGATTGTGGCAATTTGCTTAAAATGAACTGGTGGGGCAATACCAGCATTAGCATATTTGGGAGGAGCTTTCTTCTTTGCATTTATTTTTGCAGCTTATTTATGTTTGTTAACTGGATACGTGGACTGTCCCAGGGGCACTTTTCAGCCATGTCCCTGACACTATGGAAGCCCATACAGTCAAAAGAGAAACATATTTCACAAACAGACATTTGCAGGGAAAAGGCACGAAGTATATGGCAGATATAAAGACAGTTACATATCAAACACCTGATCAAATGTTACATATTGGTTCCAGTAGTACAGCAGAGTATTATACAGATTGCTTCAAAGTAGTATTTTCTGAATGTTCAACTACTTCTTGAATACTAGACATATTTACTTATAATAATTCATAATAATTTAATTTGCTAATGCTATCCAGATGACATTTCATGACTCATTTTTCTTTTATTTCCATATAGAGCAGTTTCAATGCACACTAGAATAGGGAAGACTCTGCTGAAGGATCATAGGGTATCCATCAATAACACTAGCTGAGCAAACATTTTCAATGTGTTTTATTTGTTAAAATAAAGTATCTCGGAATCATTTCACAGTATATAAAATATCTCTTCTTTTATTTTTTTTTACTTCTCTATACAGTTCTGAAGTCAACAGTCTATGACGCTTGACCCTGCCAAACATGCTCTACTTAACTAGATGCCTGTGCACTACTATGCTTTCTGACAGCTTTTGACAATGACCTAGTCCACACTTCTGCTCATTGCCCTCTAGAGTTTGCATTACAGTTTTCCCAAAAAGAAGAAACGAATCAGTATTCCAAGACTTAACACATTTGGAGTCCTTTCTCTCTCTCTTTCTCTGCAGCTCTGTTCTGCCATGTGTCTTCCTCCTCTGTTTCATTCTGCTTATACTCATGGAGCAACAAACATCCAAGATATGGGTTTTATTTATTATTATTAATAATGTTTTACCTTTTGCTTGCCTTTTGTCTTAGTTCTGGTCTATATAATATTTTTGGACTTTTTTTCCATTTTTTTTTTTCTTTTTTTCTTCATAATTTGTTGTCTTTTTTATTCTTGTTCATTGTATTCCTTTTCTTTTCTTGGTCTTTTCCCCCCAAATAGCCATATATATTAATCCCACCTCAAAACTGGCATCCAAGCACTTCAGGTTTTTAACAAGAAAAGGCAAGACATGTTTTTACTTGAGTAATGCTACTTGTTTCGCTTTCTCATTTTCTGATGCTGCAGACTGGTTTCTCAAAACACCCCCCCTCTCTCCTCTTAGCAAGCTGCCTACTTGTCATCAAACCACTAGGTATTCCATGTCATCACCGAATAAACTTCTATCAATGTAGCAATAAAATTTAGGGTGATGAGGAAATGGGTGTCCCACATCTCTGGTCATAATCTTGTGTACGAGTGAAATGACTAACAGCAAAACAAGTCTAGCTGTTGACTGATAAGCACCAGGAAGCCATAATCTCTTAAAAAATATGCCCCCCCCCAGCACTGCAAACTGCACATGCCCCATCCTTTTATTTATATATAGTGACTCTGACATAACACACCCTTGAAAACTCTGTACCCCACCACATCCCCAGGTTTGTAGTACACTACCTGCATGATGCACTACAATATGTCATGTAATATAATAATGTGATAGCAGTGTGAGTAATGACTTTTTGAAATATTCTCTGCATATTTATTGCTTACTTTACTTTGTACTCGTTTTTACTTACTTTTTATTTACTTATTAATAATCATGGTCATATATTAACTGTGAGTGTTGACATTACCTTTCAAGGATGGGACAAGGCTGGACTTGATACTTCAAATTCCATAGCAGACTCAAGTTAAATATTGTCAAACCTGAACTAAAATTTCTTGGTTTGCACTAAAGTTTATATATTTTTTTCACTTACAACTAGAGATTCTGGCTTTGCACCACTGTATAGGTGCATTTAGAAAATGCTGTTATTTACATGTTTGCTGAAGTTTGTCACTCTTCTTGAATAACCAGCACAAATGAGGCAAAGTTATGTCCCAGCTTAAATCTATTAAAGACAAGACTTCCATTATTCTTGGTTTAAAATACTTATGTATTTAAATGCCTGCTTTTATAACCTTTTTATGGCACTTTTTCGCTTTGTGTTTATGAGGGTGTGAGAGGTAGTATGGAAAAAAAGGTCAATCTAAAAAAATCTATTTTTTACATGATTTATTTTACATGATGTGGTAATATAATAGTACAAATTCTGCCCTAGTTATGCCTATTTCTTTGTAACAAGATATTTCTCTTATGAATTTTCCAGCAAATCCACAGGAATAACTTCAGTTAAAGGACAAAAACTTTATTCCATCAATTCAGTATGCATGTTGTCCTATATAACAGAGATTCAGACTGCAATGACATCTGCAAAAACTGCTTAAATAAGAACTTCAAATGTAATGTGACACAGTCACACAATCAATGCTGTAATTGTTTTTCTTTTAACAACATTTAAAGTTCTCTGTATCATTATGCCCAGGGTAACAACATACATTTAGTCCCAACTGCCAGTTGTAGGCTTTCCAATCCAGGATTTTTAGCATCAGAACTAAATTTAAATTTTTAACTACATCAGTTACAGAAAATATGAAACTTTTAGCCTCAGAGCATACATTAGCATGCATACATTGCGCATTGCAACTGTTATTAATATCTACAGCATGCAAATGCTTTATAAATTCTGAAATGTAATTCTCTTCCAGTTTTCCCTGTATAAAATTCATTACATTTTATGAAAATAGCAGCCAGATTTTTCAGCTAAATCCTATGCAAATATGCTGAATTTTTATAGTAAACCTGTACAAAAGCACGTAGAAGGGGTCTCCCCACCTCCCAAACCTTCAAGAAGATTAGCATCAAACAACCGCAACAGAGTTACACTTTAGGTAATACGATTATGAATGGTGCTATAGAATTTAGAAGTACTGCTGTCACAATTTGGATATATTAAATTTTCTTATCATTATACATTTCACATCCTCTGCTGCATTAAACATATGGATTAAGGAAAATAAATGCATACATCTAAAGAAAATTAATCTGTTTTCGCTAGCAGAGATTGCAAATGCAGACCTACTGATATTCAGTACAGGATTTACTTCAAGAAGACATGTTTCCCTTCATTAGATACATAGCTTCATTATTCTTTATCGCTTCAGAAAACTATACAACCTACATAACAATCCATTAACCATCATAAAACTTTCTAAAAGGAATGCTTTTATTCTATTCATATAAAGAATTTTCCTGGAAATATAATGTGTGTGTGTGTCGTGCATTATCATGTTTCCAGATCCTGCAAATGAATATTTAACTCAGCACTTTTTGAAACAGCTTAAGGTCATATGCAAAAACTGTTACATAGGTTTAAATTTTATTCTGTAGTTTGTTTTACTCTGACTAGGAGTGGTGCAGTCAAGCACAGTATATCTGCTGAATGCATCAATGAATAGCATTTGTAATGCTGATAGTGAAGGATGTAGGACATTTCTGTGTTCATGTGTGTGTGCATTTTGTGGGTGTAGGAACTGACTAACTGGAAGTAAAATTGAGGTTAGAAATGGTGTACAATCATGGCAGCTGTCACTCCTGGTATTTTATTGTTGACTTGGGGAACTATCTATAGGAATATAGCCTCATTCCATACAGATTTGAAGAGCCTACACTAATGCAAACTGACAGCTTTTGCAAGTACTTTAACTTATGTTAGGAAAGCCATAAGAGCTTTTTTAATAAATAAAAACACTGACGTTCACAGCAGCAACTAGCTGTGTCCATGCCAAAGTTAACTGCAGAGATTACAAAATAATAAGCAAGTCATTGATGATTATTTGAGTTTCTTGTAGAAGAAACTACATCAAAGCGATGCATTCTACAAATGTCCTTTTACTGCTGTAGTATGCTGTATCATGTATTTTATTTATTTATTTATTGACATTTGTTGACCGGGTATGTCCAGCTGGGCTTGTGGCCCATTTTCAGTAGAGACCCGAGGAGAAAAGCTCCAGTAGTACATTTTTAAACAAGTACAATTTTAAACAATATTGATATAATAGCAGTTATAGCAAAAAGATTCTCATATGTTGGGTTACATGCATAAAGTTAAAGTTGCATTAAACAGAAGCTTAGTAACATAATTTTACATTGATATAGTTCAATGGGTCAACAATAACTTTTTTGTTTATATAAAATTATGAAAATGCAAAGTAGACACACTGGAGAGAGAGGTGTAATGAGGTACTAAGTATGGACCTTTTAAGTGTACATAAAGGGAAGGAAGACTCATGGCAAGGGCAGGTCCTGGAATTGAGAAAATAAGCTTTTAGTTCATTTTTAAAGTGTGAGGTGTGGGAGACTGAACGTAAGTCCAGGGGATGTTTGTTCCAAGCATGGGCAAGGGAGTGTTTGTAGAGCAGTTTGCCTACTGACCTTTTTGGGTGGTAGACATCAAGTAATTGTTGGTTAGAAGTACCGAGGGTCCAGGATGGGATGTAGATGGAGACTAAGGAAGATAGAGATGGACAGAAGGAGGGTTTATAAAGAATAGAGTGTAGCATATGAAATTGATAAGATAGCAGAAATTGGGGAAGTTCAAGCCATTGAAGAGAGTTTAAAGAAATGCAGTGGTGTGAGTAGTATGGAGAGTTAGTAATGAATCTGGCTATTTTCTGGTAAGTCTGTTGGAGTTTGTTTAGAGTGGAAGCCTGAATATTGGTAAGAACTGGAGCGGCGTATAAGAGGGAGGGGAGGAGGAGTGCCTGGCCCGGGGTAAGTCTAGATTCAGGGGTTAGGAATTTTTTGTTCCGATATAGTAGACCAAGTTTCTGGTTTGTTTTTTTTATACACTGGAGTATGTGTAGGTTGAATTTTAGTTCATCGATAATGACCCCTAGGAGTTTTGTGTGGGTGTCAGGTTGGATAGTTGTATTGTTAGAAGATGTAATAAAAAAGGAGGTTTTGTGATGAGAAAGAGAACAGGGAAGGAAAAGTAGGAGTTTGGTCTTTTTGCGATTTAGGATCAGTAGGTTGTGAGAGCCATTGTTCAGTGGATAGTAGGGCTTATTGGGTCAGGGAGTGTAGTTCAGGAATGTTATTTAAGATGGATATAAGTGTAGAGTCGTCGGCATACTGAATAAGGGAGGATTTTTTGCATGAGGTGAAAAGATCATTGGTGAAGATGTTAAACAAAAGGGGTCCCAAGATGAAGCCTTGGGGAACACCAGTGGAGATGGGAAGGAAAGGTGAGGAGGATGAGAGCCATTTGACAGATTGTTCCCTGCCAGATAGGTAACTATTAAACCAGGCAAGTGCGGAGGGGGATAGGTGGAGATTTGCAAGTTTGGATAGTAGTAGAGGATG
Organism: Protopterus annectens; assembly: GCF_019279795.1. Classification (NCBI taxonomy): domain Eukaryota; kingdom Metazoa; phylum Chordata; order Ceratodontiformes; family Protopteridae; genus Protopterus; species Protopterus annectens. The sequence goes on from NC_056739.1 coordinate 998,346,146, forward strand.
AGAGACAGTATTGAAGGCTTTGGAGAGATCTAGGAAGAAACAGGAAATGAGTTTATTGTTGTCTAGGACCTCTGCAATGATATGAGTGATGGAGAGGAGGGCAGCGGTGGTGCTGGTTTATTGCACACATTTGTCTAAACATTTCTGTATAAAGCATGATGTATGAGGCTGCTTAATTTTCAAACATATAATTAATTTTTGCTTACTAAAAACACTATTTCACTGTCTGCATTTCTAGAGTTAATATAGATTTGTCACAACTCTAATGGTTCTTTTTATAAATGGTTTTCATAATCTCAAAACTTGCAGAACAGCTTGTTTTCAAGCAAGTATCTCTGCTGTGTTGCTTGAATATCCCATGCTCAAAATTAAGGGAGAAGCAGACTGCCTGAAGAAGTATGTATTATAGAATAAACTGGTCATTTTTGACACCTTGACACTATAATGTACTCCTCAAGCTGTACAGAGGTTAGGGAATGTGGAAGTTGCTATAAAGATCCTTGGCAGGATATTGCTATACAGCTTAGGCTACTGCCATGATGATCTAATGAGAAAAATGAGAAGTTACCAAGTGCAAAGAACTATGTCTATATGATAGTTCATACTAATTAATGTAGTCATTAATTTTGCAACTACAGGGCTAAAAAGATAGCGAAGACATTAGCTATAAAATAAGTCAATAAAACTTAAAAATAGTACAGTGTAATAAAGATACATGACAAAACTATATAATGTTATATACGTATGTGCATATTTATATAAGCTATCTCAGAATTAACAAATCATAATATACATAAAATAAACAGTAAAGGTAAAGGCCAAGTTGTTAGTGTAGCATACTAGGTAATACATTGCCAATAGCATTTGCATTGTATTTCACAATACTGCAGTCCCTCTCTATTCATATTTCATAAAATTTTGTCAAGTTTACATAGTATTTTTATTGTACTGTAAGTAACTCTGCATTTCTACACTGTGTTATAACAAATTGCCTGTGGTATTTTTTTTTTGGTTTTTGCCCCTAGGCCATGGCCGAAGGGCCTCGCACTAGCACTTCTACCTAATTAACAAATAAATAAAAATAAGCAAGTGTATAAAGAATGTTGATAACTGCTGAGTAAGATATTAGTGGTACTGTCCTATGTACAAGTCTGAATGTCCAAGATAAAGAATATTCCAGTTTCCTTTCAGCTGCTCAAGGTCCATTTGCTTGTGTTTTGGTAGTTCAGTCACTGGTCTTGGGTGTGTATTTCTTCATTTACATTCTATTGTAACAGTAGTGATATATATATATATATATATATATATATATATATATATATATTTCTCACAACTGTATATATTATTATCTTTCCAATGAAACTACATGAGTAATAAAAGTGCCTCACTCTTGCTCCAAACCCGAGTGAAAAGTAACAAAGTAAAGGAATGTCAAGGGGTTGTCCCTACAAAACACTTCTCATTTGTGAGTAGTGGGATTTCTTTGGAAATATAGCCTCATGTGAGTCCTTGTGTTTCGAAGTTTTGTATACTCAAGGGAGCACTTCATAGGAATTAGAGAAGAGGAGTTGTGATTCAAGGAATTGTAAAGCGAGTTCAAGGAACTGTAATGTCAGCTATCATGAGATGTGATTTTTCCTTTGTCTTGAAACTGAAATCCCAAGAGCTGCACAACACTACAAAGTGAGACCCTTAACTGAACAATTATTCTGTTTGATAACCTTATGTTCAGGAAGTACTACACACGGTATAGATATTCAGACTGTATGTGTGTATTCACAAATATCATATGATTGAAATACAGGATAGACTCTAATCTAGCAATCAAAACTGAGGGGAAAGTAAAGACACACTATCCACAGTGGAAGGTCTGTGCATAATAGCATGTACACGTGAACTTTGGAGCTTTGGTTAAAAACAGTCTTTAGAAGTAAAGGCCTCTCTTGCCAGCTGAATGGCACTGTACTAGCATGCCCCTATCTTCTCTCCTCCTTGCTACAGATATAGGGAAGGGCCAGTGGGACATGTCATACGGTGGATCAGAGGGTGACACCAATCAGAAACAATGAAAACAGCTCTTAATATTTATAGATGACTGTTCAGGATTGTTTTAGCAGAGCTCAAAGTTCATGTGAAAGGCAACAGAACTACAAACTAGACGGAGAGTACATTGTTTAGTGGAATCAACAAAGTAATTACATCTTGAAAAACATGGAGATAACAAAAAATCAGTATCCTGCTGCAGACGTAGGATTTAACACTTCTTGGCACAGGTCATACTTCTATGATACCATCACTGTTGACCTTCCCCTCTAGCAGCGCTGTGCTTAATTCCTCATGACCCTAAGTTTATTCCATTCACTGAGTAGTAATACTTTCCAGACATGTTCCAAATCAAATATGTTTGTTATTTTGCTTTTTTTTCCCAACAGAGTTTTCATTCTCTCTGACGCCCAAACACCCGTTACTTTCTTCTAATTATATAGCAACCCTCCCACTTCCATCTTAATTTAAAGATCCAGTCACAGACATGTAACCGTCAAACTCTAAAAATTGCTGTCCCTTCTAGATTATGGTGGAACTGCCCTGGTCCATCTGCCAGGCCCCCTTCTATGCTCCTAACTATGCAAGTGCTCCCCCAGTAAGTGCCACAACCAGTTGTCATCCTTTTCATTCTCAGTATGCTGGCTGCTGACATATGTAACATATCTGGGAATGTTGCTTCTGTCATGGCACCTGTCTTCCACTACCATGGTCCCTCTTGTTAGCATTGGGCAATCCATGTGCCACAACATGCATCTTCCCCTCACACTTGATGACTACCTTGTTTCCTCCTCCTCTGTCCCAGACCCAAGACCAGTTTCACTGTGCCCCAGTCTTCTCTAGCTCCATAGCCAAAACTCATGATTCCTTTTATAATGGAGACATCAAACACACAACCACCCCCCCATCTTTAAACTGGGACTTGCCTCATCGCTTACTGTCCCATGTATGCCTACCTCCTTTGCTCTGTGTTGCATTTCATTCTTTCCCCATCCATTTTTTACTGTTTCTAGAAGTTGTCACCCTTCTCCTGTCCATCTTGCTATCTGCCTCTCACATCTGGCTACGTCCCCCTTTCTGTCCACTTTTATCTGCTGTCCTTGTTGGCAGTGTTAGCTCCTGCATGGCCATGTCTGCATCTTCATCTTTGCTTACAGCTGCTTGTACACTTCCTTCCACCTGGAATTATTTTTATTAGTTGTAGGTCTTATGGCGATATCTGTAACCTTTCTATTCCATCCCACCTGTCCTTCTTCCTCTGATGCCTTTTCAGATACTCCTGTCCTCCAGTTTTCTCCACCCTATTCCCCATTCTATCCTACCTACTGTCCTCCTATTGTCCCTTTTTCCCAGTTTCATTCTGTTTTTTTTTTTCACATAAATAGCCAGTTTACCCATCATGCCCTCTACCCATATCCTCTACTGATGCTCTCCATTCTCCTGCAGACCCCGTACATATAAATAATGCAACAGCAGATGCAAACATTTCAGGTAAACACAGTGTAACAGCTAGAACTAAATAAATCTGTACTGTGGTAGCATGGTGTTAGCCTTCCATTTTCATTAATATGTACTCAAAAAAGTGCAAAATAAGAGCTTATAGGTATATAAATCCAGTGTGATGATTGATCACACCACTTATATGCAGTTTGCTAGGCAGTTATGCCCTGCCAAAAAACAGGCTAAATAAATACAGTGTCAGATCAAACAGCACACCAGATATAAGTCACAATGTATTTAACACAGAAAACCTTAAAAAGAATGTTTCAGCTTCTCACAAAATCACACAGTACACCAAGTATTACAAAGGGCAATAATCACAAAAATGAACAATGCGATTTCAAGCAAAACAGAAGACAGGGTTGCTTCAAGGCAAGCCAGTCTAAAAAATAAAACTCATGACTTTGAGTGCACATATTTGATTAGTCCACAATGAAACAAATGAACTAGAATAACAAGGGCCATTTAAGGTGAAGGTTTGTTCATAGGTCACTTCTTCACACTTAAAGCAATCTACTAAATTAAGCAGACAAACAAGGCTGCAAACATATTTTCTCACAGAGGTATGTAGAGTAGATAAGACTAATTAGAATGCAACTCCAGTTCCTATAGGCATTCTACTGCAAGTAAAGCATCAGACTTATTGTATCTTATGACATCTGCCACTAAAATCAGTCAAAAGAGAGACCGGCTCATCAAAGTAACAGTACATGTACAAACATTTTTACCTGTTCCCTGGAATATATAAAATACCATACCACTTTAATATTCCGTTACCTATTGCTGGCTTACATGCCGGATGTCACAAGGTTCTTCCTGCATGGGCATTTGCTGTTGTGTTAGTAAATGGAATTGAAGCATCCACTGCTTGCTCTTGTGTTCATTTTACCATTAAGTATGTCCTCCTAGGTATTTGCAAATGAACCTAAACATCCATGGTGTTAGAATGTAATTTATTTAGTACCACGTGTAGGTTTAATTGCATTAGCCAGATTAAAAGAAATGAATAAGTACACCTCTGAATAGGCTGCAAGACGTACCAATCATCTATGCTACTGGCAACATGAGGTTATAACTGACAAAAAGAAATGGCACGACCAAAATGAAATTACTAGTAAACTACTAGGTACACTTGAAGTGACCTTACTAAGAATCTTGATGTGTATAAAATTAAAATGAAACAAAACTCTATCAAAAAAGCAGACTAATTCTGCTGTAGCACAGCATAATGTAAAAGGGCCTTACTGTGCCTAGTTAGCACCATGCTTGCTCTTGATGACAAAGTTTAAAATCTTAAGTATTCAGCTGAACAGATGCAATGTCATTCTGTCAGTAGTTATCTGTACGATTCTGCTGTAAGTACTGCATCCAGAAACTGCAAACTACCCTAAAATGTGTAAGAATTAGTGAAACAGAAAAGACTAAAGTTTTTCAAGTAAATAAGACATATGAAACTGTTAAACGTACATCCACATCGCTCAAACAACTCCAGTGCTGAGAATGAGTTCTCCTGTACATACTATTTTTCACATGGTACAGAAATATATTAGTTTTGTCATTGTACAAATCCCTAGAATGAAAAATTCTATAAATGGTAAAAGTCTCACATTTAATATTGATACTGTAGAAGAATGTAACAATCTTTTTTGTCTAATAATTTTTATTAAAGTTTCAAGTCAAACAGGAATATTAAATACTTAAAATGAAAAGTCACAGTTGTATCAAACTGAATAGAACATGAAGTAGTTGTCTTATTTTACAAAAGAAAAGGATATAAATTACTAACAAAACAACTATTCATGTGTCTACAAATATACAATTAAATATATATATATATATATATATATATATATATATATATATATATATATATATATGATTCAATTAATATCATATGTCAATCATTGTTTAAGAGGTCACTCAGTCTTTTCCATGCATTGGTCAGTATAAACTTGTCAGAGAATAAGGCTTGTAAAAAATTATTAATTTCTTCCCAATATCTTTTGATTTTAACACATTCATAAATATATTATCCCAATCAGCTTTTCCATCTAATTTACACCTCCAACAGGTAATTCTAGATTTGGATACAATTTGTAATTTATGTGGTGTATAAAATGATTTATGTCTATTTCCATGAGAACAGTTTCCATTTCAGTGGATGATCTTAAAATTAATCATTTATCTTATTGCCTTAAAATAGTTACAGTATGGTTCTTTAATGTATTGCATCTCAATTCTTATTATTTTATATATTTTGGATAATATATTGTTATCTACCTTTTCTTATGTGAAGATTGTTAAACGTTCAATAAACTTTGGGATATTTTTTTAACTGTTGGTTGCATAATTTCTACTCTTTTTTCAACATATTGTACACAGGTTTGAACATGCAACCATAATTCTTTCTCCAGATTAAATTTATCCAATATATAAGGGCCTGATAAAGGCTTCTCTTTTTGCATAAGTTTAGACCAATATATTATTTATTTTAAATCTTTCCATAATTAAATCGTTCGAGAATGTCATATTATTTTGTGTGTAAGCTATTGGGAAAATAAATAACCATGCTTTGTATGCTGGATTTTTCTTATTGTTATATTAATTATGTCTGAATTGATTTTAGGGCTGAAGTTATTTATAAACTCTTCTTTTAGTATCCAATACATGGAATTATGTGAAGATATAGATTTGTTGGATGTGTCAAAAATGTAGATTGTATTAAAAATTGACTAAAAATATATTTTCATTTGGCTGTATAATAGGAATCTGACCATAAGATTATTGTTTTAATGATGGAAGCAATGGAGTATAGTTCAAGGTCTGGCAGACTGATTCCTCCATTTGACCAGTCCCTAATATGGTTATTCAATGCTATTCTTGGTCTGTTAGAGAACCATAAACGTTTTAGTATTATTGAGTTAAATTTTTTATTATGTTTTTGGGTTGAGGTAAAGAAAGAGATTGTACTATGTATATGATTTTGGAAGAATAATAATTTTAATAATAGAAAGTCTCTCATCCATAGTAAAGAAGTATTTATTTCAATTATTTATAAGATTTACTATATTTTCTAAAGTAATCTCATAATTGATATCTATTATATTTTTAATATATTATGCGATAACTATTCCTAAGTATTTTATCTGTCTTTCTTTTGTTACATATTTCTTAAACTCTTCTTGTATATCTTTGTTACTATAATTTATGGGCAGGATTTTGTTTTTATTTTCATTAAAAGTGAGTCCCAATTTTCTTTGAAAATGTTCCATTAGGGTAAATAGAGTTATAAGGGATTCATTGTTGTCTTTTAAAGTTAAAAGAATATCATCAGCAAACAACTGAATCTTGACTATTAAATCTTTATTATTAGTTACTCCTTTAATGTAATTATGCGATCTTATGAGATTAACAAATGGCTCAATAACTAGAGTAAATAATAGTGGCAATAAGGGGCACCCTTGTTTTGTACCTTTAGTTATTTTCATTGGTTCAGATGTAAATGACCCTATTTTAATATATGCATTCAAACTGGTGTATAACATATTTATTAGCTGTATGAAATTTTGAGAAAATCTACATTTTTTAGTACTAATGAAAGCTATTTCCAATTTACAAAATCTAACACACAGTTAATATCAAGGCTTACTATTGTTGAATTTTCTTTTTTTTTATTGACCAAATCAATTAATGACATTATTCTTTTTATATTATCATATACATTTCTGTTCAGGATAAAGCCTGTTTGATCATTATCAATTAGAGAGCAGAGATATTGTTATAATCTGTCTGTATGAATGGCCATAAATAATTTATAATCCACATTCAACAATAAGATTGTTCTATAAGATGAACATTTTACTGGGGTTTTAATCTGTTTTTAATATTGGAGTAAAGTGAGACTATCACCATGAGAGGGGAACTGTTTCTAGTTTTTTTACCATATTAAACACTTCTAGTAATACATTTAGAGGTTCTTTTGTCATTATTTTATCCACTTCAGGAATGATACCATCATTGCCAGGAGCTTTATTTATTTTTAACTGTTTAATATGTGATTTTAATTCTGAAATTGAAATGGGTTTATCTATAGTCTTGATCTGATCTATGTTTAGTTTTTTCTTAGTATATTTTTTTAAGAATTTTTGTATTCTTTCATTAGAGTCTAATAATATGGTCTCCTCATTTATTTGTAAAATAGTCTTTAAATTCTTTTAACATATCTTCTAAATCTGAGACTTTTTTATTTTTGCAGGTTGAGAATATTTCTTTAATATGGTTGGACTTGTAATAAATTGTAGTTTTCATAGCCAGTTTGTGCATATACTTTGGGTTAACGGAATGATTTATGATTTTCATCCTTTCTAGGTTTAATTTTGTTTTGTGATTTAAGATTTCTAAATACTTTTTAGTTCATTTATTTGTTTCATTTTATCTGTGTTTGTATTATGACCTTCTAGTTGTATTTTATCCATTCTCTGTTGTAGATCTATACGTTCTTTGTCCCATTGCTTTGTTTATAAGCATATCAAGTTATGCTTCTGTCAGAGATGTATGCTTTGAAACCATCCCAAAATTTATATCTTAGAAATATCTAGTGAGTTATTCAAATTTAGATAGATTTCAGTTTCTTTTTGTATAAAGTCTTTAAATTCTTTTAAATTAGTTATTCGGATGTTCGAGTTTTGTTTTAATACAAGTTGGCATGTTATCGCACTATGGTCTGAAAGCAGACATGTTATTGTTTTAACTCTGCCTAGATTATTTTTTTAAGTCCATAGATATACATATTCTCTCAGTTCCTGCCTGCGTTCCATGTCTATAAAAAAGTAATGTGTAAAAAAAGGGATTCCAGGACTGCATATTCCTGAATATCTTTGAGATGTAGTATATCAATACATTTTTTAAGTTCCTTAGCTGGTGGAGAGAGGTTTCTATTTTTGTGGAGTTTGAGTCTTCCTCTTTAGTTGTACAGTTAAAATCTCCTGCTATCATTAGACTTCCTTTTGACAAATTTACTGTTTGTTCCATTTTCTTCTTTACGCTTCTTACTCTAATCTTAGGAAACCAATATAAATTTATGAGCGTGTAATTTTTTTTACTAATTTCTATTGTAACTTAACACATTAGTCCTTTATCATCTGTATAGGTGTCAATCATTTTGGGTACAGGGATGGTGTTCTTCCATAGTATTGTTACACCTCTCCTTTTTTGTGTATGGTGTGAGCTTGCTAATACAGTATACATTTTGAGGTTGAGCCTATTAATATCAGTTTGTAGTAAGTGTGTCTTTTGTAAGAAAATAATCTGAGAATTAAGTGAACTTAAATATCTAAATAGATTCCCTCTCTTATTTCTATTGTTTAAACCATTAATATTCAATGATATACAATTTAAACTTGCCATTATATTAAGTGATTGTGATTAGAATGTCTTTTTGTAGAGTTCATTTTGTTTACCATTTTACTTATCATCCCATCTGTATGTTGGTAAGTTGTATATAAATGAGTATGTCCTGTCCAAATTTATATTTACAAAACTTATTTGAAGGATTTTTGTACATAACCTAAACTTATATCCAGTTCCTATTAACTGTAAAATTAACATAGACCTAACTTCCTCCCTCCCACCTGGAGTGTAAAACTCATTGCTCAGACAGAAATACTATCCAAGCATTTCCTTTCATTCCATAGTAAGTAAAGTAAGACTGACCATCACTCTGCTTCTTAATTTCTTGTTACTGTTATTATATATTAGAGCCAATAAGATACATCATTGAATCACTCTCTAGAACATAAATATTTTTTTAGAGTTTGAAGGATAAGCCTTATTCTCTTATATTTAACAACTTTTCTGTTAATAAAAGTACAAACAAAAAAGCATTTTTATCTTGGCATATGAAAACAATTAAAAATATTCCCTGTAAATTTAGATTTTGTTTACATTCTGAATTTAAATCTCCACTTTAATATTTATTTACCCATCTTAAATACTTATTTGCATTTCCTTTTATTCATTACTTTCTTTTTCATTCCACCAGTCCCTCTTTCCCAATGATGATATATGAAAGAAATTGTTACTAACACAATTGTTTTACAACATTTTTACATTCTAATACACTGTCACTTTGAACATAAATAATATGAATTTAAACTAATTCTGTAACCAACAGCTTGTAGTTAACATTTCTTACTCAACATTAAAATTTTAGGATTAATTAGAAAATCAGTTATATGTAGCTAGGGTTCCAACGTATTTGCAATAACATACTCATGAATCTCTATATAAATATATAAATTAATGTGCTTTCTTTAAATCAGCTTATAATACATCAGTTGGTTTGTGGAAGAAATAAGCTATCTTGTTAAAAATAATACAATGCTCAGTAACTTTATGTCATACTTTTTGGTAATGTTTATGACATACTCTCAATTTGCTTGTCCTTTGTTTCACCAGAATTGTAAAAATGTAATGTTTATTTAGAGACAGTGTTTTTTATACAGTGTGTTGTTTACTTAAATCTGTTTTCCTCCTGTATTCTATTCTAATTTATCTTTATCAGCTTTCTAAGTCTTTGCCTTCTTTACATATGTTTATTTTAACAATGGGGTAGCAAACATGTATGGTAATGTTTTTATTTTATCATTTGATAGTGCTCAGTTTTAAATATGAGCTTCACTTTATTTGGCAAGTCAATTTTTTCTTTATAGGCTTTTTGTGAAGCCCTTTCATTTTAGTGTGTAAATAGATTATTTCAATTGTTTAGGTTGCTAAACTAAGCCTTTACTTTGTTTTTGTATTTATGGATTATTTCAATTGTAATGTAGTACTTTGATTTATATATGTGCACTTAAAAGTGCTTGTTCACACAAGAAAACTGATTAAATACATTGCTAGGGCAACCAGAGGTACTTCCGATCTAATAGCTGCATCCACGCAGCTGCCGCCTTGCTGATAACATCCGAGGGTTTTTGTTGTTTTCTTTGTACTAGTACCCTCGCAACCAAGGTGGGAATATGATTTTTTACTGCTACTAAAAGGCAAGACCAATTTTAAAGCTAGCTTGTGAATTTTTTTATTCTTTTCCCATGGAGCTGTTATGTTGCAACACTAATTTAAAGCGTGCCGAGATGCAAGGCTCCTCATTAGCATGTATTTCATTACATTCTGACAATTCAACAACTCATAAATCACTTAATTAATTCAACTTTTGCTCAACTAACTCTACATATTGTCAGACCAGCACTATAACCAATACAATAATTAAATCTAAATCTATTTAATATTAGCAGCCATTCAGGACAGTTTCCCTAGTGATTGTAATTTAAGTGCATTTGTGCATGGGAATACTAATGACTACAATATTCTATTTTAAACTTCAACAGGGCTACTTCTTTGTGTTCTTTCATTACTATATGGTATTTTTAGATAAGAATTATAGTACATGAAAGTAAATAGTACATGCACATCGTTAGTATGTTATTTTGTACTTCAACTAAGAAGTTTTCAGGCATTGTATTTAGTTTTCATACAGTTAGATTTAATCCTTAATGCCACTATCTGATTGGTGGCAATGAGAAAAGGAAAAGGTTGTTAATTTTATATTTAAACATATGTATATTTTACTTTATTTAGAGCTATCTATTTGTGTTGGTTGTCTATGACTTACTTATATATCATTGAGAGATACATTTTAACTAATTAAAAAAACAATTAAAAAAGAACATTTACATATGCTGTTAATAGATTTTGAATGTAAAGTTTTACTTTACCTTGTTTAACTTAGAAGTGCTAGTGAGAGTTAAAAGAAGAACAACTTTGATTATTTGATGGTTGTGTGTAAAATACAACTATTTAAGTAAAGTTATTTTTCTTTTAATTTCTTTTTCTTCTCACTAGTTTTCCAGTTGTTTCTTTCTGCTGGTGTCTTTAACAAACTGTTATTCCATTCCATATCTTCAATTTTATCCAGTACATCTTTTGTTTTTAGATAAAGCATTGTCCAGGTCCTCAAAGATTTTTATTTCCTCTGTAAGGAAAATTTTCAGCCTGGCTGGAAAGAGTAGGTGGACTTTGATTTGATGGTTTTTGAGTTATTTTATTAAGGGTAAAAAGGTTTTTTCTTCTGGACATCACTGCAGATGAAAAGTCATTGTCAAACCTTATTGTTTGTTCTTGGATCTTTATAGGGGATTTAGTCCATGCTGTCTTCAGACACAATTCTACCTCATGAAAGAAACAGACAGGAAATGCAGCATTAAATACAGGAATACTCCATTTTAGGTACAATATGCATCTCATTTCTGTTGACTATTATTCAAAGTCACAAAATATGAAGCACAAGGTGTGGTGGCCTTATTTTGCAACTGAACCCTGTGCTTCATATTTTATGGAATTATTCAAAGTACACAAATGCTACAAAACCAGCCTCCAATATGTGAAACAAAAAAAAAATCTTCTAAATCACCACAAAAGAAGTGCTACTGTATGCATGAAAAACACAGCTTAATCACCATGGGTTAAATGCTTTTGACCTTGCTAGAAGGCCTTCCTCAGAACAAATAATCATATACAAAAAAAAACACTTAAAATACTATCAATTAAGTGTCAGCCAATCAAACAACACATACCTTAATACATTCAAAAAATCCTAGCAAGTCTTTATTTAAAAAGACACACCCATAAAAACATTGATATACAATCCATAAGTAAAAGATAATACATACCCAATATCAAAAAAGTGTGTTTTCATTTACACTTGTTGTAACTAGATTTTCTGTATAAAACTGTTTTATAATCGACTCCAGCATTTAAACCCAGTGGATTATAAGCATTAAACAATACTTGCCACCAAAGTTCTCTGTAATTTAACTCTGCTTCCCTGTCTCCATTAAAATTACTTGATATGTGGAAAATGACAACAAAATAAAACTTAATATGCCCCTTATGTGAAAGACCATGTCTGACTAATGCATTGTCAACATTTTTGTTTTTGATGGCATAGTAATGTTCATATATTCTATTTTTAACTGTCTTTTTCCCCAATATAGAATGCAGTACACAATGCACACTTAGCCAAATAAACCACAAAAGTGGAACCACAATTAAGTAATCCAGGCACTTGCAAATTCTGTCACTAACAGTGACCTCAAAAAAAGGATCTTCATTGATCTATCTACAAAAACTACAATTAAGTCACTTATAAGTACCCCTAGTTCCCCCATTCTCAAAATCTCGATCTACATTTTCTAATAATTCTTTGAATTTTTTTCCCTCTTGTTAATAAAATGTGGTCCTGAAACCAAACTTGACAACAACTCACAATGTGCCCCCAGAATTCTCCAATTGTTACTATATTTCTAATAACCCCATTATTAATCATAAACACTAACAGCATACAGGTTGACCTGTCTTTTTGATTGGAAGTGTTGCCATCAAACACAAAATCTTTCTGTAATAATTCTCCAACTACCCTAAAAGGATAGCCTCTATGGTTAAGCCTATCATGTAATTCATCTACAAACCCATCCAAAAAAGTCATGGTCAGGGGTCAACTTTTTTAACCTGACCAATTGGCCCTTTACAATATTATGCTTCATGTAAGTTGGATGCATACTGGAGTAATGTAACAAACTATTGCTGGCCACATTCGTATAGCTGATGATAGAACCCAACTGAAAAGTGTCATCACATTTGAATACTTCTAAATCTAAAATCTAAAAAAAAATCCTAGTAACATCACTAATAAAAGAAAAACTCAAAAAATCATTACTGTCATTCAAAATATTTATAAATGTATTTAAACCATCTACACCCCCTCCCCATACCAAAAATAAATAATCAATGAAATGGTAATAGTGACCAACAGTCATATAACCTGGAAGCTGGGACAAGATGTGGGTCTCCCAATAAGTCGTTACTAGGTTAGCATAATTGGGTGCCATCAAGGCACCCATTGCTATACCTCTTGTTTGCAAGTAGTACTCGCCATCAAAAATGAAAAAAATTATTGGTGAGAATGTATTCAATACATTGAAGCATGAATTTACATTTACCTACTTCAAAATCCTTACTTTGAATCAACATGTTTCCCACCCATTCCATTCCCAAATCATGCGGAATGCATGTGTGTAACGATTTAATGTCCACTGTCACCAATAAATCATTGGGCCCTACTACCGTGTCCTTAATTTTAATTAAAAAAATCGTAAGAATCCTTTATAAAAGAAGCACTCCATTGAACTAATTTAAGTAAGACTCTACAAACTTGGACAAAGGTTCCAACTTTGAACTGGTGCAGAAACTATAGCTCTATAAGGAGGATTTTTATCACCTTATGCACCTTTGGTATCCCAAAAAGTTTGCCTATCCTGGGTTTGTCAATAAGAAAAAAGAAAACAGTGTCTGAAATAACACCTTCCATTAATTTTTCATTAAGCCACTGGTAAATATATCTATTAAGCTCTCAAAATTTGACTTTTATAAACTTTCTGATAATACATTTCATCCATCAATAACAATTGCATACTGTTTACATAGTCACTCTTATTAACCACAACCATTGCCCCCCCCTTATCTGTTTTCATCACTCTAATGGAATTGTCTGATTTAATAGATGCAAAACATTTTCTCTCTTCTTCGGACAAATTGTAAAACTTATAACTTTTTTTGTTCTTTAACAAATCCCTAATTTCTTTTTCACAAACCTCGTCACAGGTTTTTATCACAGGATGTAAAGGGGGTTATAAACACTAGGGACCACAAAGGCAGACTTTTGTTCTTTCTCCTTGTCACCAAAAATACATTTCAAATTTAATTTACGAGTGTACCCTTTAAGATCAATTACAGTCTGTACTAAATTAGATCTACATGATGGTACAAAAGAAAAACCCTTACTCAAAAATGTTTTCTTTGTCTGTAAAAAGTCTATTTGACAAATTGTACACTTTAAAGTCTTCAGGCATTACCTTTTTGAAAAAGGCACCCTGTTGTCCCTTTTCTCCTGAAATATTGGATGCATTTCCTTTTGCAACTGTGGGCCTGTTGGTTTCTCCCAGGCTCCCCTCGCATGTCCCTTGTTGCTGCCCTCCAAAGCATGACTGTTCGCTGTGACAGAATAATCCAGAGGAGAATTGTTTCCTTTTTCTCTTCTCTCCTCTAATCATTTTGAACTTCGGGGAGACAAAATAATTTTTTGTTAGTAACTGGGGCAACAACAGGTTCACTGATGTGCCATCCACTTTGGTGTGTAACTTCATTCACAGGAAAACATTGTTAAGAGTAAATGGTGACGTCATCATGCTTGTTTAAGGTGGAATGCTCATTTCCTTTATAGTACACATGATCTCTATAAATTTTCTTGTCTTTTCATTTCCAAAGTGAATCGTTAAATTTATCAGTTTTTATTTTGATGTTTTGTAAAGAATCACTTATTTCCTTTACTGTGTCTGCCAGAGAGCTTATCTAAGAGACCATCGATCCATTCACTCAACTTGGTCTCTTCCTGCAACTGATGCTCCCTTAACAACCTCAAAAAAGACAGTCCCACGGCTTCACATATTTCAGTCCAGTTTGTTTGAAAAGCTGAACTGAAGTACCTACTGGGTTTATTAGAAACCCGGAAACCCTTTGGTACTGTTATAGCTTCAAGGCAAAAGTCAAAAAAGGCTAAATACCACTGTAAACACTTGTGTTTAAGTAAGGATGCCTCCAAATCTATTAGAAGCCATGTCTTATTAAGGAATACTTTCAGCATACTGGCAGGTACCTGGAAACAGTCCATTACATCTCACCTCCACTACTGGAGCCACCATAATCTCACAGATCATATCATGCCAAAAAAGGATGAGATCTTTCTGGTTGATTCAAAAGTTCACCACTACTAGTCCCTGGTTATGTGTTCATAGGATTAATATGCACACTTAAATCCAATAAAGCATCTTCTCCTGCGGTATCTTCCAGAGGCATGGTAGTAGAAAACAAATGAACAAAATCCACAAATACTACAAAACCAGCCTCCAACAGGTGAAACAAAAAAAAAAAACAAAGTTCTAAATCACCAGAAAAGAAGTACCACTGGATGTATGAAAAACACAGCTTTAATCACCATGGGTTAAGCACTTACCTTTGACCTTGCTAGAAGGCCTTCCTCAGAACAAATAATCATATACAAAAAAAAACACTTTTCAAATACTACCAATTAAGTGTCAGCCAATCAAATAACACATAACTTAATACATACAAAAAATCCTAACAAGTCCTTATTTAAAAAGACACACACCCATAAAATACTACTGTAAAGAGACAATTGGTCAGATTAAAAAGGTTCAGCACTGACCATGCCTTTTTGGATGGGTTTGTAGATGAATTACAAGATAGGTTTTAACACAGGAGTTATCCTTCTAGGGTAGAGAATTATTACAGAAAGATTTTGTGTTTTGATGGCAACACTTCCAATCAAAAAGACTGGTCAACCTGTATGCTGTTAGTGTTTATGATTGATAGTGGTGCTATTAGAAATATCATTAGTAACAATTGGAGAATTCTAGGGGCACATAGTGAGTTGTTGTCCACTTTGGGGTCAGGACCACATTTTATTAACAAGAGGCCAAAAGATTTCAAAGAATTATTACAAAAGGTAGATCAAGATTTTGAGAATGGGGGAACTAGTGGTACTTTTAAGTGCCTTAATTGTAGTTTTTTAGATGCATCAATGAATGTCCTTTTTTGATGTTACTGTTAGTGACAGAATTTGACCAGTGCCTGGATAACTTAATTGTGATTCTACTTTTGTGATTTATTTGGCTAAGTGTGCATTGTGTACTGCATTCTATATAGGGGAAAAAAAGACAGTTAAAAATAGAATATATGAACACTACTATGCCATCAAAAACAAAAATGTTGACAATGCATTAGTTAGACATGATCCTTCACATAAGGAGAATACTAAGTTTTATTTTGCTGTCATTGACCATATATCAAGTAATTTTAATGGAGACAGGGAAGCAGAGTTAAATTACAGAGAACTTTGGTGGCAAGTGCTGTTTAATGCTTATAATCCACTGGGTTTAAATGCTGGAGTGAATTATAAAACAGTTTTATATAGAAAATTTAGTTACAACAAGTGTAAATGAAAACACACTTTTTTGATATTAGGTATGTATTATCTTTTACTTATGGACAGCATATCAATGTGCTTATCGGTGTGTGTCTTTTTAAATAAGGACTTGTTAGGATTTTTTGAATGTATTAAATTATGTGTTATTTGACTGGCTGACACTTAATTGGTAGTATTTTAAAAGTGTTTTTTCTATATGATTTGTTCTGAGGAAGGCCTTCTAGCAATGTCGAAAGAGCTTAACCCGTGGTGATTAAAGCTGTGTTTTTCATACATCCAGTGGTACTTTTCTAGTGATTTAGGAGATTATTCAAAGCATTCTGAAGTCATAAAGTTATGTGGCACATTATTTAATCCAACCATTATGATTCATAAAGCAATTAAGTCACATCTTGTGCTGCCAGACATCCTTATTTCTGACAAGAGGCAACAGTGTGTTTGTTAAGAATTTCAAATAGGCAACAATGTGCTTGTTAAGAATTTCATTTTTTTTTTTTTTTTTTACAATAATGGGAATTTCAGTAGATAGCAAAACATCTAAAGTATGCACAGTCAAATGGGTAAATACAAAGTGTAGAATCATAGCTAGGTCATCTGCATCCTGGGTAGTACCCAAACTGGTGCCCCCCCCCCCAAGCTGAGGAATAAAAGCAGAAATGTCTTCCAAGATATTATACATAGGATCACAGGAGGTTCATAGAATGTTACTAGGCTAACAGCCCTAGAGCCCTTACAAGCCTAGCCAAGTGCAACCCTTGTTCCCAAGAGTGTCCATTTAAAGTACACACTAAAATCAGCACCTATTGTCCCTGTCCAACCCCTGGGGTGAATTTCTGATTACCCATCCAATCATCCAAAGTGTGCTTAAATAGGGTCAAAGAGGGGCTCTGTTTAACATGAATTGGAAACCTATTCCAAAGGTGAGGCAGCCTCTGGGAGACAAATCTGTCCCTCCAGCAGGTTCTGTTGATGTTGCGTACCAGGTTAAGAGATTGCCTTATATGCAAGGTGTAGGTGGCCTCTGAGTATTTGTATGGCACAGAGTAAAGTGACAGTGATTTCAGTTTCTCCACATATGACAGATGCTGGAGCCCATACATTTTCTTTGTAAGGAACCACTGTGATCTCTCCAATTGCTGTAGGTGCTTGAAAAGGTACATACC
Organism: Protopterus annectens; assembly: GCF_019279795.1. Lineage (NCBI taxonomy): Eukaryota > Metazoa > Chordata > Ceratodontiformes > Protopteridae > Protopterus > Protopterus annectens. Next base: position 998,363,969 of record NC_056739.1, read on the forward strand.
ACAGACAGAGTTGTACTCTTATTATTGGCCTGATGAGGAAGAGTACAGGGGGATTATAACCTCTTTTTCTGGAGGCAGTGCCCTTACTTATGAGATGAGCAATATAAAATGCCCCTCTTACCACTGTGGAGACATGGTGATCAAAGGTAAGGTTACTGTCAACCTGTGTGCCCAGGTCTCTCACCACTGATTGGGTGCTTAGGGTATTGCTAGTGATGTGGTAATTTGCAGGAACCTCACCCTTGCTGAAGGGGATGATAATGCATTTTTTTGCATTTAGTTTAAGACCATGACTTTGGCACCAATCATTAGTCTATGCAAGTCCCTCTTACAGCATGTTGATATTATTAGGGGACTCAATGACCGCTCCCAGTTTGCAGTCATCAAACTTTGTCAACCACAGAACTTTAGTTTTTGCCTAGACTTTGGAGAAGTAGATTCTGAATAGTAGGGGTCCCAGAACCAATCCCTATGGAACACCACTGGTTACTAGTCTGCTGGAGGCAATGGAATCCCCTATTTTAACTGTATGAGTTCTATCAGTGAGCCAGTTTGCAACCCACCTGACAATATATGGGTTGATACCCAACTAGGTGAGTTTATCAATTATGCCTGAGTGGGGGATTGTGTTAAAGCCCTTAGCCAAGTCTAGGTAGACCATATGCATAGATTTACCTCATCTAGGGCTTTGGTGACCGTCTCAAAGAAGTCCACCAAGTTTAACAGGCATGATCTCCCCTTGGCAAAGCCACACTGGGTGCAATCAAGCATTTGGAGATTTCCTATATGTTTAAGGTCCATGACAATTTCACTCCATGGCCTTACAGATAAGTCTGTTCAAGATAATGGGTCTATAGTTCCCGGGATCACTGGATGCACTCCCTTTGTGCAAAGGGATGATGGTACCTGTTTTCCATTTCTCTGGGATGAAGCCAGTGCTTAGGCTGTAATTGAAAAGAGAACCCAGTAGTGTAGCTAATTCCTGTATTAACCCATTTAGAAAACAGCCTGGGATGTTATCTGCTCCCATAGAGACTGTTTTTTTTTTCCCTGGAGAGGGTGTTTAAGACTGGTCCTTAGACATACTAGGTGGTGGACAGGTGGTGGGGATAGTGGATGAAGTTTTCACTGAACGTCTCAGCCAGCAGGTTTACTATATCCACAAGGTCTGTATATGTAGTAGCATTAACTACAAGTTCAGCATAAATAATCTGAGACTCTCCTTTGAGGTTATGTATGTAACCAAAGAATTCCTTATAGTCATCCTTAGTTGTCAAAGCTAATTTGGATTTGTAGTTAGCGTTGGAAGACTTCACAAGGAGTCTTACTTGCTTGTTTAAGTTGAGGAGGGAGTGTTTCCAGTTTTGAGTCCATTCCTTCCCACACTTAGACAGTAATTTATTTCCCTTATTGTATAGCCTGTTAATGACAAATGTCCACCAGGCAGGTTTCCTCTTTCTTGAAGATCAGGTACAGCAGAGTTAATGCAATTGTACAGATACCCATATAAAACACTGGTGTATAACCAAACATATGTGCCTGTTCCATCTGTGGTGGGAGGGGCTACAAAGCTATTTATGCTGTTTCATTAGAGATTGTCATTGATACTAGAGAAGTTTTTTTAGTCTAGTTCTGAGAATGGGGAGGTTGGTGTTATAGTTACTTCTAACAAGATTGATTTGTGGCCAGATCTCACTAGGGAGGGCAGTACACTGGGGGTGGTGCAACAGTCCCCCATTTTGATGATCACCAGACCCAGGATATTTGAGCCTCTTATGAGGGTATCAACCAGCTGAAAATACAAAGAAACAAGAACAGCACGTAGGTAAACCAGGCAGGATACAAAATGCAAAACTTTAGTAAAAAAATTCAAAGCCTGGAAACACTGAGGTAAAATGCAGCATTTATTCCAAACAAAAAAAATCACAAATCTTTCAGGATCAACCCTTCATCAGTGTTTCAAAAAGAAATCAAATGCCTTCATTTAAGTAGTAAATGCAAACCATAAAACTAATCACATGACACAGTTGTATTAAGCACTTCAGTTTAAAGACACATATGCAGATAAAATGTTACTGAAAGTCAGTATAGCCATAAAATAAATCATTTAACAGTATTATTATATTAACTTAAATCCTATTATATTAACTTAAATCCTGGGTGTAGAAGATGGCTCTCCACATGTACAACTAGAGAAGTGAAAACTCACTGAGCAAGGAAGTGAAAAAGAATTCAGCTACAGAGTCCTGTGATGAACTACTTCAGTGCCAAAAATGGAAAGAAAAGATGCACAACCTCAAGAATCAGGTATCTGATCTTGCAGTACCCCTGAATTACCATAAACATTTATCATAACACAGGATCAGACACTCTACTATTTCACCAGATATCAAGACTTATGACTGCAGAGCAGTAGCTAGGACATTTGGAGCCCCAGGCAAGACCTTTATATGCCCCCCCAGACCAAAACAGTTTTTTTTTCCAACAGGAGTGGAAAAAATGCCTTGACAACAATTGTTTGCAAATCCATAAGAGACCAAGAGGCTCAAAAGCATGTCCAAACAGAAAGTTCTACTGAAAGTTTAACGCATTTTCAGAGTTAATTGTTTAACTGTCAAATAATGCATAACCAAACACAACACAACTTTAGCAATTTAAAGAAACCACACTGATATTAAAAATAAAGCAGAATTCAGTACAATCCCCATCTCTTTACAGGTACAGACCAAATGCCAACAACAGTATAATAAATTATACTAATAAGAGCTTGGTAAATATGAACTGCAAAACAGAAATAGTGGTGGCTGTGGCACATATAGAAATATCATTACCCAAAGAAGACGCAGCTAAAATATAGATTCTGACCCTTCAATATTTTACATATATATACATATACATATACATATATATATATATGTATATATATATATATATATATATATATATATATATATATATGTGTGTGTGTGCGTGTATGTGTGTGTGTGTGTATGCATGTATACTGTACAAAAAAAGTTTAGTTATACATTACCACACTATTTGTAATTGAAGTTTACATCATATTGACAGCTCCTTGTAACACAAAGTTTTAATAGTCAGTGTTAGTTCAGTGAACACTGGATCATCTACAAAACAATGTGTGGTCTATTATCTGCCAATATCATTCCCCAGTGGCATAATAACATACCAGACACTTGCACTAAGTGTGTTTACTGTTTAGGAACAGGGGTGTGCCCTACTACACAAAAAAAAAGATATTTCCAAGTGCCTTATTTCAGTTATAAAATGACTTCCAAACATAAGAAATAAAGATAAATGCAAAGTGTAAGCAAGTAAGCAACAGGAAAGATGAAAAATTATTGAAAAAAAATAGTCCCTCAGATTAAATTGCTTCTGACAATATGAGTCATATGGGGTTTATCTTGTATGCATAAGGAAGAGTTTGATTCTTACCTTTGGGATGAGAAATTGGGCTAGATTTAAAAGAGCCACAAGGATAGCCAAGTATTACTGTATGAAGTTGTGCGCGCGCACACACACACAGACACACACACACACACAGACACACACACACACACACACACACACACACACTTGCACAACACTTTTGCTACTGCAGAAAACAAACCATGATAGGCATATATCCATTTGCATTCTAGTAATCTATAAAGGATGTGTTGGAGCTAAAATTAGCTTCATTTTAATTATAACACACATTTTATAAAAAAAAAAAAATAATCCTAAATATTAAATCCAGTAACTATTTGTATACTGCATTACATGTTATTTATTCTATTTTATGATACTCAACTACTTAAACACCAAAGGAAGTAGAAAAAAAATCCAAAGCCATTTGGAAAGCATAGTCTGTTATTCTACAAATTTGCAGTAATTGTGATTCTTTCAAGGTACTCTAATGGATACATCAAAAAGCCTAATAAGAATCAGTGAGTCCCCATTTTTGTTTGAGCAAAACCATTTTTGATTGATTTTTCTCCTTAGTTAACCTAGGCAACAAATGGACTTTCAGAGTATTAAGCAACATGTGCTGAATAATTAGCCCTCTCCCATGACCATACCTCTCAACTGTCCGGATTTTTGCAGAATGTCCAGATTTTCACCTCATAAAATTTGTGATTTTCTGGCAAATTATTGAGGATTGAACTCATTAACTAATGGCATACATTTGTGTTTTTCAAACTCCATTTCCTTCTGAAAATGCACAATACAAATCCTGTTATTCTAGGAACTTTCTAAGTTTAAACTTTAGAAGAGCAATATTTAAAACCTTCCCCTATTTTTAGGCCTTTAACCCCATTATTTCAGGCTTTGTCCAGCTTTCTTAGGCTATTGAGGTTGAGAGGGATGCCCCCCTGAAAATGCTTTCATGAGAGGCAAACACAGAGACATGTTACTTTTCTCAATTACCAAGAATAAACTATCAATATAATTCTGGAGGGTGTCAGTAGCTCACTCTCGCATTGAGGATGCAGGGGAGTCTGCCCCCCCCTGCAAAAAACACTTAAATTTCAATAACCCTGATCATCAAGGGGGTTAAACTTTATTGAAAGGATTTACCATATCCTTGTTTCAAAATCAAGAATATACATTAAAATTTTGTTTGGCTTTGCCGCATTGCTGCCTATCAAGCAATGTAGCTGCATTGTTGTGGGAAGATTGTATAGTTAGTAAATGATTTTAGCATTGCTTATATATTATACTGCACTTCTATCTCAATAAGGAGAATTACTTGTAAAAGCGGTTTGTATTTTGAACCCTATATGGGGCCTACTTGTTGTTGCTTCATTCACAGTTGTGACAGAACTGTGAACCTACTGCTAGATTCATGCCTCGTTTAGTCATTTATTACAGCATTTTTCCATCAACAATATTATTGGAAAATGTTTGCATAGTCTGATGTCTTAGTCTGTGATAGGACTGCAGTAGTGGCAATACTGTGAATTCTGCTCCAGGATTTGTGCTTCAGCACTTTTATAGCTGTTTATATTCCAGTTTTGCTGTTACAGCTTTCTGTTTATCTGCTTAAAGTTGCATTCCATTACCTTTCTGTTTACTTTGCTACTGTTTTTTTCTCTGTTATTTGTGTCTTACCAGCTCCCACTAAGATATTAAGCTTAAGTTTCTGAAATTCTAACCATTGGACTAGAGCTTCAATATTGGACCCCCTTCTAGAAAGTCTGCTTCTTGCAGTTTGGATTTTGCCCAAACCTCCCACCCTTTCCCTTCTGTGGTTTTAAAAGGCTGTGTCACTGGCTCCTTATGGTAATCTCACTTCCAAAGTCTCTCCCTTCCATCTTTCATTGCCCTGTACAGATGAAAATGCCTATATAGTAAATTGTATCTATAAAACTATCATTAGAACTGAAAAGCAAATCCATTACATGGAGACAAGATTAGAGCAGCTAGTTTGTGTGTTAAACAGCACTACTATCAAATCTTAGCACAGTCTTACCTAGTCTAGAGGCAAACTCCAGAGATCACCCAAGGAGACCTCTGTATAACCTAGTCCACAGCCTTCAGTAGCTCTCCCAAATACAGGTCAGGACAACATAAATATGCAATTTCTAAATGTCTCCATAGCCAGCTTGGTAGATATGGTCACCCTGAGACAATGTAGCAATTGTTTCATGTTCACAGGCAACCATTTATTATTTTGAGAAATGAGCACAGTATGTGAGACATGCACCTATACAATTTCACTGGAGACAAAAACCTTGCATACAAACAAGGTTTTCAAGAACACACATAATACATCCACCACACATAATATCCACCATACACATTGAACAACTTATCCTTAGGCACTAAAAAGCAATTTTCCCAAACCTCAAAGACCTCCTAAGCCTATAATTGGCAATGTCTATCATCAGTAATCTCTAAAGCACTTAGCAAAGGCAACACCAAACAGCACACATATGCCTACATCCAGTGGAGCCATATGGCAAGCAAATACATTAGCCAGGACACTTGTGATAGGGGACTCCATTGCACTGCACACAAATGCGCCACACACTAGACTGAACAAGAAGATAGCAGCTCGTTGCTTATCTGGATCAAGGATTGTCCAAGCAGGGGTGTAGCAAGCAAATTCCATGTTGTATTCACAAGCTCTTAGTGTTACCCCCCTTGGACACCTGGCACTTAAAAATGGACACGTCTCAAAATGCTGTCTCCCAAGCACTTAATAAATGTAAGTAACATATTCAGCTGTTCCCCCGTAAAACTATTAAAAATACTGTTTTTAGATTAGCAATATTGCACTTGTTAAATGCATTCATTTAGACACTTGTAGATATAATATAACCTGAAAAAAGCCATATTTATATGATTCTCAGAAAAAAATGTACTCAGTAGAGTACAAGGAATATGCTGGGCTACACCCTTGCCTCCAAGTTATACATGCACTCAAGTCACTACACCAGAGGTACCAGTATAATTCTATCATAGTCCGTGTGGGCATCATTGACCTGAGACATACCTCCCTGGACTATAGGAAGACAAAGATTACTTATCTCACTCTCTGAACATGTGTCTTAGGCAGGTATGTGGTTTCCATTAAGCAGCATTCTACCTTCACCAAAGATGATACCTTAGTATGAACAAAAGATGATTGACTTCAATAATTAGCTTAGTTTCTGGTGTCCTTCTAGGGGGATTCAATATGTGTTAGCTTTGGAGGAAACGGTAAACAAATCACATTACTTTGCAAAGAAAAACTTTATCCCCCCCCCCCCCGCAAGACTTTTTTAGACAATGTGAAACTGGTAAATCTACTGACATAGCAAATAAAACCTAAAAATGCTGTTGCTCAATTCTAGGAACCTAAAGAAGAAACTCCACACCCTACAAGCTCTCCTCTCGCTCTAAAGACATGGATGAAAGTACTCCTGCAGTGCAAGACTTCTGTGCCTTCCACACATTTAGACTATCAACTCTACAGACAGGGACACAAAGTGGAGGACTCTCAATCTACATTAGCAACAAGTATAACTCTGGGTTGGTTAAACAGGACAATGCCCTAGAGTTTATGCATATGCAAATCATCATGGACAAAGTCCCATACCATATCCTTACAAGCTAGTGGTCACATTCTATGTCCCAAAAATCCCATAGCTCATACCTAAACCTGTTGGAGACACTAACCATTAAACCAATGACCTAGTCATGGGAGACTTTAACCTTCTACAGACAGGGAAACATACACTGCCTCAAACTGATAGGTACAATGATTCCTGGACTTTATTAACACAAATATCATTGATAGTGTGCACACCAACCTGAGGTTCAGATATACTAAAACTGGTACTGAGCAACCACTGAGAGTGCTGAACACCTCCTAGTGTCACATCCTTATCGGTGAAGTCAGACAACAAAGCTGTGTCCTTCAAAATAAAAATCAACACAGTAACCCCAACAATCTATGCAGCACTTAGGAACTATTCCAAAGCAAACTACATCCTATTATGCCATCGTCTGTCAAAATTCAATGAACATCCTAACTCTAATTTCACAGTGACCTATGCAAAATTTTTCACAGAGACCTTCTACAACCATGTAAATGGCTGTATAGGGGCTGCTGTACCTACTAAAAGTAAGCCCAAAACAAATAAAAACAAACCACACTGGTGGAATCCTAACCTTAATAGGGTATATAACAAAAGGAACAAAAATCATGGCTAAAATCAGGAAGAGTAACTCTCATAATGATAACAGCTCTTTAATTGAAACAAACATGAAACTAACAAGACTAAGTACAACAAGGCCAATTACAAGGTAAGGAGATCCTCACAAGCCAAAGACAACCACAAGACCTTCAAAGGCAGCAGACAGCAGTGTGCCAAACTTGTGGTCAATGGCTTCACCTTCACTGAGCAGAGTGACATAGTAAATTTGCTGGCTGACAAATTCAGCTCAAACTTCACCCCCCCCCCCATTCCACCTACGAAATACCTACTAGCATAACCCCAACTATTAGCAGGGAACAGGCCTGGTAGTGTTCAAAAGCCCAAAAACACAGTCACAATGGAAACTGACAACATCCTGGGATGCCCCCTAAACAGCTTTAAACATGACCTATGAGGACCACTTGAGTCATGTTTCATCTATACCTTCAAAACAAGTTATGTTACACAGGAATGGAGGACTGCAATGGATATCCCACTTCACAAGGGTGCACGATCAACTGACCTTGGAAACTACAGACCTGTTAGTATGACTAGTCTAATATGGAAGGTCAAGGAATAAATTATCATGGAAATAATCAAAGATGTAGGCAATCTTCAGACACTGGACTCAGCCAAATTTGTATTTGAGTGAAGATCATGCCTACTAAACCTGGTGGACGTCTTTGAGAAGGTCATCAAGTAAGTGGAAGAGGGCAAAACATATCACCTACCTGGACCTGGCTAAAGTGTTTGATACAACATCCCACTCTGGTATCCTTGACAAGCTCCTCAAAAACTTGAACCACAACTTACAAGAGCAAAAACAGACCTGAGAGAATAAAATTAACTTTGTAGTGGTAAACAAAACACAATTAAGTGCTTTCATCCATAATAATGCAGACTTCTTCAGATTCTGAAAAAGTCTGCATTATGGTTGAAAGCACCTAATCCTTTTTTATTTACCACTAAAAAGTTAATAATTTTATTCTCCTGGTTCCGTTTTTGCTCGTCAGTTCTGGTTCAAGCCTTTGTGGTGTTTGTTTGAGTTCTTAGCATACTTGACAAACTCACTTGAACTGGGCATTAACCCCTACATAACTTACTAAATTTCCAGCTGGCTCACAGATAGGACTCAGGAAGTCAGGATTGGTGAGACCACCTCAAGTCAGGATTGGTGAGACCACCTCCACTAAAAGACCAATCACCACCAGAGATTCCTCAAGGCTCTGTGCTTGGACTACTCCTATTTGGAATCTATTTCTAGAAGGTAAAGTCGAATGTCAAGGGCATTTGGCTAACCAAGATCACAGCTGACTGCAAACTGGGAGCAATTATAAATTCTCCTATGACACAAACATCTTACAAGAGGGTCTAACACAGACAAATGACTGTTGCCGAAGTAACGGATTATAACTCAATGGCAATAAATACATTATAGTACCTTTTGGCAAAATGGCCACCAAGGCCAATTACTCTATCAATAAGACACCCGTAAAAGTTATCCGGTAGTCAAGGATCTGGGAACCAATATAATATACTGGATGAACCGTGCCAGGCAAACAAGATCTGTTACTACCTAAACATGATCAACAATAGCAGGCTAAATCATACGTATCCATACACTGCCCTCCGTCTCCACCAGTTATATAGCCTGTCTGTTGACAGTATATACATGATATGTCTGACTGGTTTAAATATTGCTCTTATATACTTAAATAATTACTAGAATAATAGGTTTTGCATTAGCATACATTTTCTGAACTACAAGCCTGAAACCCAAATTGTCTGTCATTCAGTGAATGTAGCTACTAGAAGGTAGCAAGGTTTACTAATAAGAGAACAAACATACGTGGTAAAATCAGAGGCATTCTGCAAAACTAGGGACAGTCTCTAACTTAGCTTACTGAAGTGTACATTAGTTTAAACAGTCTACTGCCCTTATTATCTCATCATCTGTCAGAGAAAGGGAAAAAAACCTTACCTGCTACTATCCAGCCCATTCCAAGAGATCTGCACCCCCCATAGCATTTGCTTAACCTATACTGTTTTCATGAAGCCATTCTTTTCAGTATAAACATTCAAAATGTCCAGACTTTCATCTCAGAGTCCTAATCAAGAGTTATAGAGAGAACCTTCATTTGTTGTTTATCTCATGGGTGGGATCAAGCTAATAAATGATAGCACTTAAAGGGGGCCTCTCTTCCAAGCAGCCATGGTAGGCTGCAGCAACATTTTTTTCTTTCATTTTGTGAACCAGAATAAGGAAATAAGAAAGCATCTTCTGGCTGAATGGTACCCTAGAAGGCCACTTTGTTTATGAGTAAAACAGGCAATGACCAGTTTTCAGTACTCAGTATGCTGTTGTAAATCTTTGAAAAGAAACTTGTCAAGATGGAAAAACATCCTGTAAAAATGCCAGCTCCTTCTTTAACATGACTGTGAAAGAATACCCATACATCTAATGTAACATTAAAAAAAATCAAAATTTAGTTCTCAATAGCATAGCATTTTGTCAAATTTTGAGCAGACTTCTCACAGCAGTCTATCATGTCAAACACTATGGCAAACCTCATGGAAATGGACTTTAAATGGCAAGTCTCATTCAAGAAAGTGCATAACCATATGAAACTAAATCAGAACTATACCTCTTAACGAGGACTCTGAGCAAAGCCAAAAATAATGGGGGGGGGGGGCAAAGGTTCAAAAATAGGTAAAGATTTTAATTATTATACATAGAAAGTCACTAGAATAACAGGTTTTGCATTGGCATGCATTTTATGGAGGATATGAAGTCAAACTCTAATATCTATAATTTAGTGACTTCAGTCCTCCATGATTTGTCCAAAAACAAGAATGTCATGAAGACACCAAAAATTTGAGGCAAACATCTGAACATTCACTGAAAAGTTTAACAGCTGATAGGTATGATCAGGAACAATACATATTTTGCAGTAATCAGATGTTCTAAGATATTTGTATTTCAAAACAGTGGTCAAAATACTTTTACCAAATGAGCAAGTTTCTATTTTTTTTCAGATGGTAAAGAATTATCCATAACATTTAATGTACTACTTAAGAAGCTGGTTTAACTGTTACATTTTAAGCTGGATAGCAGCAATTGGGGATGGTGTCAACCATGCTTTCCCTGGAAGAAAATTCAGAAAAAGCCATTTATAGATAGTAGCTTATCAATTTTTGAAATAATTGGGAAACGCACCCAATCCATATTTACCCTTTCTTATTCTTCATAGGCATTCCTATTCACCAAAGTCCAGCTAAGAGGCACTGTCACTTGTACTGTTATAGTACCACATTCAGTCTGTCCAGGGCTCCATCTGTCTTTTCATCTTATTCCTCCAACTATCACTGTCTTTTCAAAACTTAATAACTTATTGGATTTACACATGTTTATAGTAAATACTTCTTGTACTAATCTAAGCAGGAGTTAACATAATAAAAAATGACCAGTTCAGTGATGATGTACACTTCATTGATGGTGAACTCCCTTTGAATTTGCAGCACAGGTAGCAATACGGGTAATTATTAAAGACAAAAATTTACAGTCAGCAACACTTTTCTTCCTTACCTCCAAATTCGACTTTTACATTACAAGTTGTATATATTATGAAGAGTACAGGAAGCACTGTTCACTGCAGAGAATGGGTGCTGTCAACAAAAAATATTACTGAATTCCCCTTCAGATAGTTTAACTTCATTCAAAATGGAATTCAACAAAAAAGTTAGATACGAGAGGTTTTATACCAGTTCTAAACATACTGTAGTATTCTAAACATAATAGATGCATTTCCAAATGGGACATTGAGTATAAAATGTATGGGAAGGTACTCTTGGAAGACTAGACAAATTCCAGCATACTTTTCAGTGCATGTTGCATTACATAGCATTAAATCCCAAATTAAGAATTAATTTTTATGATCAGGTGTCCCACTCAGTATCATCATGTTAATGTAATTGGACAAAACTCATAAAAGCATCCATAAAACAGAATTTTCCTACCTGATAACAATATCCTTATTAAACATAATCTTATGAAATTAGATTTAACTGTTTCTTGTCATATTACAGAGACTGTATTTATTTATTATTTTCCATTATCTCCATTTGGATACAGTATGAATTGCAGAAAATAATGCTTTTACTTATATAAGCTACTAACCTGACTCAGTTTAAGATGCATCATACTTAAATGTATATGAGTTTGTCTTTGTGCTCTTTGACCTGTGGACAATGTGAAAAGGTCATTGGTCAAGCCATCTATCAGATTAACAAACAAATTAAATAAAATAACTAAATAAATAAGTAGTTACCCAGATCCATTTTGTGATTTCTAATAATTGTTAGCACAGACAGGGAAGACAAAATAGATATGTCATTGGCCTTACTATTGCTTCATATTACTCTTCCAAATAAATTGGAATAAGTGGAAAACTGTTATACAAATATCACACAGCAAGCTGCTACATGAAAAAAAAAATCTCAATGTCCATAGTTTTATGTCTATGACTTTTACATGCTTCTCTCTTCTGAAGTACAGCATGAATTCAGAATCCAAGTACAATACAAGAAGGTGAAAACCTGAACATTAGGAAAGCCAATTACATCATTTCCACAATAAAACTACTGCATTAATACTTATTCGTGCTTACAGCGCTTGTCTCACATTAGTCCTTCCTGTTTTTTTTTTTTAATTACACAGAGCATGTTAAAAGAAATGAATTCTATTAGCACATTATTGAATACATATTCACAAAGTAAAATTAATACTTGTTCCTGCTTCATTTCATTTTAGAATTTCTTTCTAATTGATTTGTTTCTATTAATTAAATCCACTCCCTGCTGCTCTCTTGTATAATGAGACTATTAATTTACCCCATCTGTCAAACTGATTTTTTTTTTACTTCTAACAGTGAAGCACTCTTACTTTCTTGTTCTTGGCATGGGGCAAGTGTTACATGTTCATAAGAGATCTGTATATAACAGATTAGCAGTTCCGCTCAAATTCCAAAGAACAGTGCCATTTATTACATTAATATTCCTTCCAACATCAAAGCCAGGCTCTGTATAGTATATTCATAAAATTGAAATGAAGTGGCATGCCATCCTTCAGTAGTGCCTGGTTAAATATGTTTTTGGAATGGTCACATGGTGGGTAAGTCAGTAGCACAGTGGGAAAAGGAGATGGTTGGTGATTTGGGGAACACACTAATGCTTTTCATAGATTACTATCATAACCCTTAACTGATTCTAACCCTTAAAGAGAAAGATCTCCAGAGTTTCACAATGTATGATCTCATGCGTTTTCAAAAAGTTTCCAAATAATCTGAAGTAGACAGTTATGGTGAACAGTTTCATGTAGTCATATGCACAGTGCCTCTTAGCTCCTTATTCATTGTAGTCATATGCACAGTGCCTCTTAGCTCCTTATTCATTGTAGTCATACGCACAGGGCCTCTTAGCTCCTTATTCATTGTAAGTGTCACATGCCATCATTAATGTCATAGAGCAGGATGTTTCTTGTAATATGATCTACTAAATAGAGAATAAATAATGGAAAAAAATAACTTGCATTTATCCTTACCTGTAGCATCCATAAAAATAATACAAACATTTGTGAGGTTATTAGCAGGTAGCATATCTGCTACTCTTAAGATATCCTTTAGAATAACAACAAAACGGATTTAGAAAATACTTTCATTTTCTAAATTGTAGTTCTTGAAGCATCACACTTGCTAACATAACTTCAACTCTGCATATACAAGTTTGGCCACTGATACCTGAAGTATCTGATTAAGGTGAGAGTCTTAAATCTGTCTGACAAGATGCAAGCAAACAAGTTCCCTGGATAAGGGGATAAGGGCCTATTTGTGACCAATACACAGTAGATCAGTGGTTGACATGAAACACTGCAATGCTAGAGCTCATCAGTGGACACAGTATGGAGATATTTTCTCGGCAGATGCCTCACATGATTCAGCAGGCCACATTTCTGCATACAGCTGGCGCTTGTCAATGTACAAAATGCAAATGTCAGATCTGAAATTTCCATGACATCAGGACAGGATGACAGATGATGCAGTAGGCATTGTCATGCCAGATACAGTGAGATTAGCTGCCAATCACCACTCTGTGCTGTCTGTTATGCTAATCAGGTAATACGGTCAGACCAGTATAGATGTTCATGATATTTATTCTACATAGAATCTCCACATTACAATGGCAGTGTGCATCATCATCAGCTTTTTTAAGAAATGCAGAGCTTATTATAGGTTACAGAAGATGCTCAGTACGTTCTGTTCTCCCCGACATTTTAATGCCTGGCCTGATAATTATACTCTCCCCACAGCTTTATTACAGATGGTTCTAACACAGTAATACTTCAACTGAGATTATAATTCTCATTTTGTAAATAGTAAAAATCTAATCTGTAATATACCCACAAATTTTAATATCTTGCTTATCAAATATCAACAAGATATATTTTCTATGTGCATAAAAAAACTAAAAGGAAGTAAATGGGTGTGTTAAGGCAGCTGAAATTCAGCGTGCAGCTCAGAACATAGCCCGCTGTTGCACATTACCCTTTACTGCATTTGGGAAACTGTTCAATACAGATTGTATGGTTAACTAACTTGTATTAATTTATGAAGTGCTGTTCAAGAATTTTGAAAGCTCATAATACCAAGGTGATAATCAGTGCAAGCCATTTTCTCAGTATCAAAATAATCTGCATTGCAGTTTGCTAAGGGTGCATGAAGAGACCTTCTAGGACATTAGAAAATAAGAATGACTAAAAGCTAAGTAACAGGTAATGGAAATGAATTTTTCCGTTTACAGTTTATTTACCTGAATCTATATAGACAAAAAACATTAATATGTAAAGTTACAGATGTGGTGAATAACACAAAGCAACAAGCAAGTAGTCCTCCTGCATTCTAAATGTTAATAGATAATTACAAGCACAGTTTGTTAACTAATGTACAGTAAACTGTATCAGTCTTATTGTATTACACAACATGCATGCGTCTATGTGCCCATACACAAAGACACACACACATTATAGCTATACAGAAGTACAGCTGTAGCTGAAGACGACATAGCAATTTTAGGTTTATGGGAGAAGGGTGGTTCAGTGATTAACATTTCAGGGTTATAGCTTTATGGTCTAATGCCTGTGTGCAGTTTACATTCTCTCTCTCTCTCGTCATGAGTTTTATCTGAGTATTCTAGTTTCTTCCAACCTCTCAAAGCATACTGTATACACAGTTACCCTTGTCACCTAGAATATACCTGAAAAGGTTCTAGAAAGGATAAGTTCACTTAACTTCCTAAGAATCAAACACAGAAAAATAAAAGAGAAACACATATAAATTAATAACATTTGTAAAGCTTTTACAATTTGTTTTAACAAGTATCCAAAATTTGTTGGGAATCAAGATAGATATTTATCAAAATAAACAGATTTTAAATGATAGAAAAGTAAACCCTCCTATATCTTTGAGTAAATATATGTGTGCCACACATATGTATCTTAGATACTTAAATGGCTATGACTGTTAATATTTTTTATATAATTTGTAATAAGCCCTCCCATATATATCTTTACCAGTCCCCCTTAACTCTCTCCTGCCCTCCTAGACTTAGAATTCCCTGCAAAAGAAAATAAACCAAAGAAATAGAACAATTGGCTATAAAAAGTATTTATTTTATAAAACAGCATTGAAGAGTGTAGCAAGAGATCTGATGTTAATCTTCGTTCATTCCTTACTGATGGGTTATCAGTTCCATCTACGGAAATGAGCCGGCCAATATCAAGCTTGCGTCAACCAAAAACTCTCGAGCCAAGGTCCTTCCCAGAATGCTCTACTCTCTGTTACCTCAGATCTCGTTTGCTGCATTGCTGAACAGCTGTGTCAATCCACTCTCCCAGCTAAGTGTCTAATTTTTTAACAGTTTATATATTATTACTCCAAAATTTTCTCAAAAGTTTATTTTAATATTTTTCTACCCTATCACACACTTTAGACACTCTCCCTTTAGTCCTTTCCCTTTATTACTCTCTTTTCTTACTTTGTGGTAATTCTCCATTACCATCATTGGTAATCCTTCTTTTTCTCTTTACCCTTTTCTTGGGTAGCTGTTATTCTTCATTTTGCTACTGTGCTTCTTCTCCACACCAGTTATGTCAGATAAGAAAAGTTCCGTTGGTTTCAAGCAGTGCAAGGATTGCGGCTGTAAGTTACTGCTTTCCAGTGGTCATGACTTATGTGTCTACTGTCTTAATGTCTCCCACTTGACTGTAGATCCTCCATGTGGGATCTGTAAAAACTTCTCTAGCAGGACTCTCAACAAGAGGAAGAATAAGTTAATTTTGAAAGGTCTTCTCAAGTCTCCTTTCTCTGAGGCTATTTCTGGGTTGGATGGCTCACCCCCTCCTATTAAACCCCACAAGAGGCATTCTTCCTCTTCTTCATCAAAGCCACTCCCTTCTTCTCCCTCTGGAGATCATAGGGAATCAACTCACAAGAAGGTGAAATTGATTACTACTCTGGCACTGCCACCTGTGACCCTGTTGGCTCCAGGCTCGGCACTGCCCCAAATGATCCTGACTACAGCCATGTCTCCTTTATCAATATTGGCACCGGAGTTTCCAGAGCAGACAACTATGGTTCCAATACTTCTGTCGCAACCCCTAACAGCACCATCAATATAGGTTCAGTCCCCTTTGGCACCATTGGTACAGTCACCTTCAGCTCCAGGTATGACTCTTCTGTACTCCATGGCGCAGACTTTTTCAGCACCATGTACTTCGGTGCAGTCCTTCTTGGCACCGTCTTTATTGCCGGTGCAGACACTTTCCACTATGGCACCATACCCTTTGAGGCAGACCTTTGCCTTTACGGTGTAGACACCTTTAACTACCACGGTGCCGGCATCTTCAGCACAGACTTTTTTCACACCGTTTTCTTTGGTGCAGACTTCCTAGGCTCCAAGCTCTGCTCCTATTGAACTAGCAAGGACCAAATATTCCCCTTCATTGGATCCTTTTGCAAGCAGTCAGTGCAGTCCTTTCCTGGAAAGGCCAGAATCACCATCAGCCTTCTCCAGGACGTCAACCAAGAGTCTTTCTGAACAGGATGTGTTGCGGCTTGTTGACCAGTTGCTTGTGGCCAGAGGTCTCTCTCAACCATCAAAGTCCATGTTCCCTCATTCAGGTGAGTGTATTTTGACTCAAACCCCAACATATACTCCTCCTTCAACTTCTACTCAAGTCTCAAAGCCTATTACTCCGACAGTAGCTTCCCTCCCTCAGACTCCAATAGTGGATCTCACTTTGGAACCAGAGTCATCCTTGTAGCCCTTGGTGTACTGGGCACCAGGCTCTTCTCAGGCCAGTGGCTGTGCCATTGGGGAGGGCATCCAGGCTCCACACCGATTTTTTCTATGGCACCTTCCATGGATGCTCTCTCTCTCTTATGGTTCACGGTCCTCTTGAGACTCCTGGTCTAGTGACGGGTTTGTTGAGGCGGGGTGTGACCCTGGTTTCAAGGTTATCATGCTCGGTTCCGGGCTCCCATCCCTCCTTGGGCAGGCCAGCCTTTCAGGCCATGGACGGGGTGCTTGTCTCCACTGGCAAAGCTCATTTGTTGGAGTCCTCTCCCCCCTCTGTGCCACAACTGCCACAAGCTTCAACCCCCGGACACTGGGCACAACAGCTTCAGGTCTCTCCTCCTCAGGAGACCCCCTCTTTGCAGTCTTCCCCAGAACCTCTCACTGAGGAAGAGCCCCACAAAGCATCATGCAAGAGGAAGCACATGGACTCCCACTGAGGATTTTGATGACCTTGATGGGTCCCTACAGTCACCCTCTGATGAGGTGTCCTGTGGTGATATCCTCGAGATCCTTAGACAGAGGGGTTACTGGAAGCCCTCTAATCCTTCCTCTGAGGAATCCATATTCCTGCAAGCTTTTCATGCCCAGCCCCCTACCTCCTGGGTCAGCCCACCTGCCAATGAGTTCATCCAGCTCATCGTGCAGTGCGCATGGAAGGCTCCTGATACCATGGAACCGATACCTAAGAGGCCAGACAAAATATCGCCCCCCCCCCTGCGGAGCACCCACACTGGTCTTGTGGTCTCTCAGTAGACGCTATGTTGGTGGCAGCTGCTACTAAGAAGAATTTGGCAGAAGACAGCCAAACTGTCCATCTACCCAACAAGGATTCCCAGGCGATTGACAGATTAGGGAAGCATGTGTTTGCTTCATTGACCTTCGCCGTAAGGTTTTTGAATTATTTGGCACATTTTACCAGGCTTCAGTGAGACCTTATCAACCAGCTCTCTGAAACCTTAGCAGGAGCTGTTTCTGACAAAGTCTGTGCTAATGTGGCTTCTCAGATAGCTACCCTAGAGTCCATTTCAAACTCTTCCATGCGTCTTATTTCTCATGCAATGGAAGGGCCGGCTAGAGCACCAGGCACAGGTATAGTCATCAGATGACATGCTTGAATGTGTCTTTGTGGATTCCTTTAAGGCTTACTTCATGAATGCCCCCATAGAGGCTGCTTTTTTGTTTGGCCCTAAAGTCAAGGATATGCTGGTATGGTGTGAACAAGATGGCAAGACCTTGTCTGCCATTGGTGTCAGACACTCCACTCCTCAGCGATTCTATTCCAGTAATCAGAGGAGCGGAAAGATCTGGCACAAGAAATGACAGGGTTCTTTCCAGGATACACGTGCCGAGTTTTCCCCTAGAGGCAGAGGGGGAAACTTCAATGGAAGACACCCCTTTTGGGGCAGAGGAGGTCTGTGAAACTGGGGTTCCAGAGATTCTTTCTCTGGCCAACCCTTTCACTGCTCCTGAAGCATTGCCCGACTGCTCACCTCTGGAAGTGGTCGAGGGTCATTTCTCCTTGTATCCTGCTGCCTGGCAAAAGATAACAGCTGACTCTTGGGTACAATGGATTATATCCAGAGGCTATCACATCCCCTTCCATCTTTGCCCAGTCTCATCGAGAGTGTTACCAGATGTTTCACCCAGTCAAAGGGAAACAGCAGCACACAAAATCAAAAAGCTGCTAGGATCCGGATTTTACTCAAGGTTCGTTTTAGTGGCAAAAAAGACAGGGGACTGAAGACCAATTCTGGATCTCAGTATACTAAAAAATTTGTAAAAACAGAGAAATTCCGGATGGTCATGGTTCAGTCTATCTTTCCTCTTCTGGAAGAAGATGATTGAATGTGTTCTATAGATCTTCAAGATGAGTATTACCACATAAAGATGGACAAACAGTCAAGAAGATACCTCCGCTTCTGTATAGAAGCCGGTCACTGCCAGTTTCTGGGCCTGCCCTTTGGTCTCTCTACAGCCGCAAGAGTGTTCACAAAATGCATGGCAGTGGTTATCAGT
The DNA here is from genome assembly GCF_019279795.1 of Protopterus annectens. Taxonomy (NCBI): domain Eukaryota; kingdom Metazoa; phylum Chordata; order Ceratodontiformes; family Protopteridae; genus Protopterus; species Protopterus annectens. The sequence goes on from NC_056739.1 coordinate 998,383,081, forward strand.
CACTTGTGACTTTAAGGATTCCAGGCGTTTCCATATCTAGACGACTGGCTCCTTACCTCCCCCACCAAGCGTCTACTGGAAGAAGCCCTGCAGTATACTCTCTTAACAGGGAAGCCAGGGAATCACTATAAATTGGGAGAAATCCAACACAATCCCAACTCAGTCTTTGGAATTCATAGGGGTACTGTTGGACACAAGAAATTGCACAACATCCCTTCCAGAACACAGACTTCAGAGAATAAGACAAGTTCAACCATCACTCTGTCACCACAAATTCCCAGCTTGATCTGTACTTCAGCTATTGGGGTCAAATGGCAGCTTCAATCACCATTGTTCCCCTAGCCAGATTCCACATGAGACTTCAATGGCTACTTCTCACTCAGTGATACCCTCTACAACATCCTTTGTCTTTTCAAATAAGTGTGACTCAGAGATGCAAACAAGATTTACTCTGGTCGATGTCTCGAAATCCCCAACAATGGTCTCGCCCTTTTACCCCCCATCTACAGATAGCCACGGTAATCACGGACACCTCTCTGATGAGGTGGGGGGGCTATGTCAGGGAAACTCGGTCCAAGGCACCTGGTCGGAGACAGAGGCCATTTTGCATATCAATGTCCTGAAATTGAGGGTGGTGCTTCTAGCATTGCAAGCATTTCACTCCATCCTTCTGTCAAGGACTACTGCGATCCAATCAGACAACATGTCAGTGGTCTGGTACATCAACAAACAAGGGGGCACCAGATCTTTCCCGTTATGCTGAGAGGCCTTGAGAATATGGCAATGTGCAATAGCTCACAACCACTTTCTGATTGCAACGCACATTCCCGGGAGCTCCAATGCGATAGCAGACAAATTGAGCAGGTGAATCCTACAGCCTAACGAGTGGTTCCTCAATCCTCTGATAGCAGCAAAAATCTTCCACTGCTGAGGCCAGCCTTGCTGCAACCTCTTTGCCTCCCCAACCAACTACAAGTGCAGCAACTACTTTGCCCTGATCCCCCTCGGAGACAGTCACCAAGGGACACTTTAGTCCATGTTTGGCGCTCGGGTTTTCTTTATGCCTATCCACCTCTTCCCCTCATCTCCTGATTTCTAAAGAAAGCACGACAGTTGAAGAGCAAAGTGATCATCATTGCTCCATATTGGCCTCGACAAGTCTGGTTTCCCTTCCTCTGGCTTCACGTGCTAGATCAACCATGGATCCTTAATCCATCAAGAACATGTATCTCCCATCTGCAGGGTCTGATTCACCCCAATCTAACAACCCTCAAACTGACAACTTGGTTTCTCCACTTCCTATGATTGCCAGGTATGAAAACCTTTCGGCTCCTGTGTGCAATATTTTTATTGCATCTCATAAATCGTCCACCAGACTAATCTATCTTAACAAATGGAAGAGGTTCTCTCTATGGACAGCAGATAAGCAAATAGACTCCTTGTCAGCCCCGGTCTCGGTGGTATTAGATTACTTGTCAGGTCTTTTTCACTCTGGAGAGTCTGCCTCTACTATCCATGTACATTTAGCTGCCATCTCGAATTTTCATATTGGTTTTCAAGATTCTTCACTTATGTCACACAGACTCTGTAAGACATTTTTGAAAGGGGTTATATACCTAAAACCTCCCTTCAGAGAACCTGTACAACCTTGGGATTTGGCTTTGGTTTTGCAAGCTTTAACAGCTCCACCCTTTGAACCTGCATCTTCTTGTGATGTAAAATCTCTCTTGGAAAACTTTGTTTCTGATTGCAATCACATCGGTCAGATGATTGTCAGAACTTCAGGCCTTATGCATCAAACCTCCTTATCTTATCGTCCATAAGGATAGGGCATCACTGAGAACCAATTCTACATTTTTAACAAAAGTGGTGTCAGAGTGATCTGTCAACCAGTCTATTGATATCCCAGTGTTCTTTCCTAACCATTCTAATAAGGGAGAGTATTGCTAGCACTCCTTGGATGTTCATAGGCAAATACAATTTTATCTGGACAGAACAAAATCTACCCATAAACCAGACCAACTGTTTATGGCTTTTTCTGGACCTAGACGGGGTCATCCTGAATCAAAAGTTACATTGGCTTCACGGCTGAGAAATTGTATCACCTTTATCTACAACAAAAACAATCTTACCTTACCTCATGGAGTCAAAGCACATTCTACAAGATCTATGGCAACTTCAGCAGCCTTCCATGCTAAGGCTTCCCTCAATGATATTTGCTCAGCTGCAACTTGGGCTAAACCTCAAACATTTATTCTTCATTACAAATTGGACTTGGCCTCCAGAGGTAGAGCTTCCTTTGGTTCCATGGTGCTCAGGAATGTCTTTCCATGAGGGCCACCCAGGAATACAGGTAGCTGGGGACTATATCCCATCAGTAAGGAATGAACAAAGATGAACAACATCAGATAAAGAAGTTATGCCTTACCATAATGTTCCATCTGTGTTGTTGATCTTCGTTCATTCATTACTTCCCACCTCTGCGCCCCCATCCAGGGGTTCTTGGTTGATCTCATGTACTCCTTTCTGGTTGGTCTGTTATGACCAGAGGTAACCTCTACTTTTTTCTATCAACTTGCAAACTCAATCTGAGGTAACAGGGAGTACAGCATTTTGGGTAGAACCTTGGCTCGAGAGTTTTTGGCTGACACAAGCTTGATATTGGCCGGCTTGGTTCCAAGGATGGAATCGATAACCCATCAGTAATGAATGAATGAAGATCAACAAAACAGATGGAATATTATGGTAGGACTTAACTTCTTTTTTCACACTTAACCTCCACTCCTTACCTGGGCTTTAAAGCCCTCATCACTACTGTAGCCCCTCCCCAACCAAGCTTTGATATACTACCTACACAAGGCATCAATTGTAAACTGGCATCCCGATAGTGTGTGTCCACCACGTAAGTGTAAAGCTCAATCTGTGAATTTGTGTACTTCTACCACTACAAAGTTGCTATTTAACTGAAACTGTAATATGTATGATCATGTTTAGATGAATGGAGGTAGGGACTCGAAGGTTCATGATAGTAGTAAATGTAACGTTCCTTGCTTTCTCATGTTAATGGCTCTATAACTCTTAGATCTGCTATAAATACAAACATTTAGTTCATAGCAGCTTAACATATACAACTGTCTAGTGTTAGAACTGTGTGCATCTGCTCCTTGCTGTATTAATAATGATCCACAGCTCCTCCAAATATAAGTTTGAACTGATTGAAATTATTGTTGCTGAACTTGGATAAAGCTATTTTACTGCTGTATTTTAAAAGCTACATAGACTTACAACCCTCATAACACTGTTAGAGCTCACATGTACAGCTCAATCTCAAACGTTCATTAAAGTTTATAATGGTTGCATTTCTGTTACTGAATTTAGATGAAGCTGTAATACAGCTGTATTTTAAAGTCACACAGGTATACATCCCCTCTCATAGTGTTTGGAGCATAAACGCATGTACAGATCAATGTCGCTATTTGCGTACATATGCCCTGCTTGAAGTACGGCACAGGCAAATAACTAGTGACTGAATGCTCTACCTTGCTGACTTATCTATATAATATAGATGTTAGTAGCTCTACCTAGCCCATTTCTAGCCATTTCTCTCTTACCCTAATTCTGTTCCCTATTTCTCTCCCTCTCAGTTTCCCTCAACTACTACCAGGTGTACTCGGTCCATGTCCACCAAAGACCTGCTGATAAGTACCTCAGGATCTCTGCCGAGAGGAAATAGTCTTCTGTAAATAAAAAAGAAGAAACTTACAACAGAAGGGAAAGGTGTATGTGTTACAATTCTTTTTAATTGTAGGGTAGCACACACTTGATTAGAGAATGCTGAGCCCTCCCATATATATCTTTACCAATCCCCCTAAACTCTCTCCTGTCCTCCTAGACTTAGAATTCCCTGCAAAAGAAAATAAACCAAAGATATAGAACAATTGGCTATAAAAAGTATTTATTTTATAAAACAGCATTGAAGAGTGTAACAAAGGTTTCACAATTAACCTCCACTCCTTACCTGGGGTATAAAGCCCACTCTGTTCGCTACGCTCACTCCACTCCTCTCCCAGCCCCTTATTCCCACACACCCCCAGTGCTTCTACATTTCTACTGAAGCCTAAGACCACTCCCACACTAAACCACCAATTACACCACTCCCTCCAACTTCAATGCAACCCACCTACCATTCTACCAAAACAATCATGCTAATAATGAATATAATCCTACTCTTACCTGTACACTTCTAGCCTATATTACTTCATACCAAACCCCCACAAAAATAACTCCTCACCACTTTCACTGCACACTCTCAACTGCTCCCATCATACACTCGCTCTATAACTTCACAGCCCCTCCAACTAAAAACTTACTCACAGTTCAGCTACCCAACTACCACACTCCCACCACAGTTAAACACAAACCATCCCTAAAATATGACTGGTATTTTACTGCATACATAAAACATATTCTTAACACTCTCTAAACTAGCACTAAGTGGGGACATCCACCCCATCCCTGGCCCCTCCATCACTAGCCCCACACCTACCCTCTCCCAACAAACCCCCATCTCTCAAATCACAACCAACAAAAAGCCAATTGACCTCCTCTTTATGTTGCTAAACATCAGAAGCATATATAACAAAATCCAAGACCTCCATTCTAATGTAAATCTATACTCCCCAGGCATTCTACTCCTAACAGAAACCTGGCTCAAACCTCACATCAAAAGTGAGGAAATACTCCCACCTGGATATAACATAATCCACCAGGACAGACTATCCATGAAAGGAGGTGGTGTAGCCCTACTATACAAAGTCCACCTCAACATCCAGATTCTTAATAAATCAGCTCTCCAGTTTGGTTTCTCACAATTAATACAATCCCCAGCCCAAATCAATAAAAACCCCAATAATCACACCACTCGACCTGATCCTAGTCAACAAAGATCCTCACACTTACCTAACAGGGTACCTACCTGGCTGCCTCAGTGACCATTTCTCAACCTTCCTGCTAAGGCATCACATAAACAACATCAACCCTATTACCCACAGGCAAATTCAAAACAAAGGAAACTTCAACCGTCACTCCTTTGCCTCCTCCCTCCAAAAAATTAACTGGTCACCATTAAAATACCTCAACCTAGACGAAGCCGTCCATTTCTTTAACAGCACCTTCCTCAAAATCCTCAGCACCCATGCCCCCCTAAGAAACATGAAAGTCAGAACTAAAAACTCCTCCTGGCTACATAAAACCACTAGGGACCAAATGAAAACCAAGGACAAAGCTTGGGAACACTGGTGCCTAACAAAAACACCCTCTGATAGACAAAACCTCCTGCAACTATGTAATAAGGTAAAAAAACAAATAAAAATAAACAAAGCATGTTACAATCAGAACTCTCTAAACTCATCCAACCACAACCCTAGACAATTCTGGTCCACAATTAACTCTACCTCAATCCAGGCAAAGTAAACACCAACTGACATCTGTCTCTCCATCCTTCTGCAGTACAGCTGAATCTTTCAACAAACATTTCACAGAAACCACTCTCTGTCTTATCAAACAACACTTCCCTACACCAGTGTTTCTCACAACAAACACCAATCCACCCCACCCTGTTTTCTCTTTCTCTCCAGTACTCACCTCCTTCATAAAAAGACTCCTGACAAAACTCAAACCCACCAGACTAGCAGCTGACAACCTCCCCGCTGAATATCTAAAAACAGCTGCTGAAGTCCTAGCATACCCTATTTCCATATTAATTAACCGCTCCATAGCAGAATCCCATGTACCTTCTTTATGGAAAATATCCCACATCATCCTCTTCCATAAAGGTGGCCCCTCCACTGACCTCTCCAATTACTGCCCCATCGCCATCCTCCATCCCCTCTCCAAGATACTAGAAAAATGTGTCACTAAGGTCTCTAATGACTTCCTAACCAATAACCTCCTCTCTAATACCCAACATGGCTTCAGACCATATCACAGCATGACCACTGCCCTAGTCTCCTTCACTAACACCATCCTACATCACAGAAACAATGGTCTATTCTCCTCAGCTATATTTCTAGATCTATCTAAGGCCTTCAACATTGTTTCACATGGACTACTATTCTCCACTCTCTCTAACCTTTCTTTCTCCAAACCAGCCACCAGCTGGTTCCACAGCTACCTCTACGACTGCCAGCAATCAGTTGTCTGGGAAAAATAACCTATCCCCTCGTCTACCTGTTACCCTAGGCACCCCCCAAGGATCCATCCTCGGCCCCCTTCTATTCTTCCTTTTTACTAACCTGCACACTGCCACCAAACAAGCATCGCTCATTCAGTATGCTGATGATTCCACCCTCATCTGTTCTGCCCCCACCTTACCAGAACTCCAACAGATCACACAGGACTCATTCTCATCCATAGAAAACTGGTTATCTAACTCTCAGCTCCTACTTAACCCCCAAAAAGACCAAACTACTCATCTTCCAACAATCCAGAACTACCCCATTTCAATATATCTGCCAAGGATGATATCTCCATCTCTCCCTCAGCTCACACAAAACTACTCGGTGTGGAGATAGACAAGAATTCGATATCCACATATCTCTCACAGTACAAAAAGTACACAAAAAACGTGGTGCTTTATATAGAATCAACCAGTCCCTCACCAAAACTGCGAGAATCTCTGTTGCCAATTCCCAACTAATCACCACCTTACTCTATACATCTCCCATACTTACAAATCTTAGACAATCAGAATTAAACTAGAGACAAACTACAACAAAACCACAAAATTTGCCACTGGTGCTCCCTACTGCAGTCACCACTGTGTCTCCCTTAGACAACTAGACTGTCTCAAGCTCCCACAACTCTTTCACCTGAATCAACTCTCCTTTGCCCACAAACTTGTAAACCACCCACTTAAAATCCCATCACTTCAAACACTTCTCCAACCATACCACTCCTCCAGACCCCCTACAATCCAACAACAAAAATCTCCTCCAAATCACCAAAGCCAAAAACTCAGCAGGAGAAGCCATATTCTCCTGTGCCATAACCAAGCTTTGGAACAACCTCCCCCCAGCCATCACTACCCAAACTTCCAGCAGTCACTTCAACACTGCGCTTAAATTGCACCTAAATATTCACTGGCTCTCTCCATGCCCAAATCCTGACTAAATCGCCTAGCTCCTTCTGCTCTCTTTGCTGTCACCCCCTCATTGATCTAGCAAATTTAATGAACATATACTACTTCACTCTTAGTACACATCAGCCTAAACTGTTGTATACTGAGCTTGTAGCCTACTAGTACTGTGTAATTCTAAGCTATTTTATGCTAGTGCATACTGAGTTTTTAACCTACTAGTACCGTGTAATGCTAAGCTATTCTCTGTTTAAAACTATAACAGTCTTTTTGCTTTAATTTTTATTTTCTGTCAACTATAAATGTACCAAATGCTTTGCTGTACTATATGTCATCAACCTACTATTCAATGTCTACTACATATGTAAAATCTGGGGAGCTTTTCTCCCCAGGTCTCTGCTGAAAAAGGACCTGTGTTCAGACGGAATTTCCCGGTAAACAAATGTAAATGACTAAATAAAATATATAAATAAAAGTTATGCCGAACTGTACAAAGTATCAAATGATACCATACTGTTTAGTGTCAAAGGTCATCTGAATCTAATAGGCCAAGTGAGCTGGTAAGGCACAACAGGCTACTTCCCTTGGACCAAGGTAACAAGGACGACTTTTAGGCAGTGTATAACTACAAGGAGAGTCTGAATCATATTTTACTTAGGATAGAGGTGTTGTTTGGTTATGAAGACACAACCATAGTTATCAAACAAGCCTCCTCCCCATCTATGATTAAAAAAATTGGATTACTCAAGGCCCTCCCATGGTGTATTGTTATTACACAATGACAGTATTTAAAAAACAAAAAAGAAATACCTTTTTTTAAATAATGGCATTGTATAATATAGACTCCATTAACATTCGCTCTCACTACAGTGATGCGATTCAGAAGTGATATGCATATTTAAATATGTGCGACACATTTACATTACATCATAGAAAAGCAGATGGTCTGACTATAACTGTCAACTGAAAGGAAAAAGGTTAATTTTTAAGAAGCATGATAAGCATGATACTCTATAATGTTATCCATTTCCAGAATGTGGATATTTGCATAATTTGAGAACTTGTTTCAATCGTCTGTGCTGGGGTGACTGTGTTCCTGGAGATCTTAGTCAAGACATTTTCATGGCAACTGCTAATATTTCAAGCTGTTACTAGCAACCTAAATTTTTCATTCCACAGGTATCCTTTCTGAGCACACAACTGCAGTGTAGAATGTGACAAAAACTACCATGCAAAATTACAGTGATCCAGAAGAAAAGGTTTAATACACAACAGTTAATCAGTGGTTTCTCATTTCACCATTTATGCACGTGTAAGCACCTAAACCAAACTAAATGCATCACATATATAGTAACAAGCATGGAAATCTAAGCTTACCAAATAAAATAAAAAAAGTTCATCCTAAACAGTCAATGCCTTCTTAGAATATATCAACTTCATCATCCCTACTACATTTGCTTTAAAGAATATACCTATCATAAACCCATACCATTTTCTTATTAATCAGTTATCTGACGTTTTAAAAGCAGTCATGTAATTAATTGTTGTAAGTTAACTATTCTTAGCATGCTTATTAATCATTGTTAGAATTTTAGAAGCTTTTTTAAGCATTTTTTTAATGTATGTACCATTTCGCCAGAAGAACATTAATTAATTTAAAAAAACAAGGGAGCATGCTTTAGAAAAAAAATGGCTTAAGCTTTAAATCATTTAGTACCTGCATATTATTACAATATATACAAGGTCCAAGATTCATAAAGATTAATGGCATCAGCAAGCCCTATTTACCACTGGATTTCTGATTCTTAGACAGCCCTACTGCAGTGCTGACCTCAAAGAGGTGCAGCACTATGATGGGCTGTCTCTCTGGCCTACTCAAAATGCAAAAGAGGTGTTTTGGGGGAGTGGTATATGATATTCAGCCATGTGCTCTTCACCAGAAATGCCTATGGTAAATGTTTTTGCAGCTGAGCAATTCACAGAAACACTCAGCTGTGTAAATCCTTACCAGCAGCATCAGTAATTAACTTAGCCATAAGCTCATATTCACTCATTACTTCAAATGGGCAACATCATGTTAGTTATGAGTGCCAAGGAGTTTAGCTGATAGCCATTGTTGGGAAGAGTGTTTGCATTTGTGCATGTGCGTGGCTACATGTGAGAGTGTATGCAGAGTATGAGTGGTGTGTGTGTGTGTGTGTGTGTGTGTGTGTGTGTGTGTGTGTGTGTGTGTGTGTGTGTGTGTGTGTGTGCATGGATAATAGGTGAATGGATGAGTCCATGAGTGCCATCGGGTGAGGAGGGTGTGTGTTCAGTGCACAGTGTGTGTGTGTGTGTGTGTGTGTGTGTGTGTGTGTGTGTGTGTGTGTATATTTTATATATATATATATATATATGATTGCACGAATGTATGAATTCATGTGCATGGGGATGGCTGTCATACCTCTAAATTCTCCTTGATCACCGAGCAGTTCCTGCAATAATGGGAGTACTAGACACTGGGGATATATTATATGTAACTATAAGTCACTTCAAAAGTTAAGAATATGTTATGCAGCATGAAAGATGCATGGGAGGAACATCAGACACCAGCGACACTATTATTACAGTACGCCACTTAAAAAGTTAATAGAACTCAGGTTTTGTAACACAAAGCATATTAGGAGCAACACATTTCTGGTATTGACTGACTATAATTAATGGTTTGTGATATAAAGAGGCCATGCTCAAGACTTCCTCATAAAGATGAGTGGAAAAACTGCACAACACCTGTGTGCCTTTACAAATTTTACTCTAATCTGCTTAAAGAGTTGACAGAGGAACAGGTCTTGCATCAAAATTTATTTTCTGAACAATAAGACGACTGAAACTAATGACTGCCATTGGTCGGCTGTAATCATTCATGACTTATAAAGGACAGAGATAAATAAGAGGCAACATCAATGATGTTCTGTAAACTCATAGGTAAGCTGTGTGTGTGTGTGTGTGTGTGTGTGTGTGTGTGTGTGTGTGTGTGTGTGTGTGTGTGTGTGTGTGTGTGCTGAAGTAAAATAGTGAAAATGGAGAAATGAGCAGCCATTATTTTGCAAATGGTATACATATGTTGGCTACATGTCAAACAATTTATTACCATATATTATGATAACCCCCTATTTTTATTCAGAATTAACAATGGGGGATAGTCTTCTTTAGACTATTAAATGCCTGCTAGTAAGGTGGAATTGAAATTTGGGATATTTTATAAATTTTCAATTTTAGAATTCTGAATAATTGAATTTCTGAAACTAAATACACGAGTTACATCAAAAATAGTACAATACACACACACTCACATATGCACACTCACTCCAGTGGAATTCTACCTATTTTTATATGTACTTCTATGACAATAGGGTCATTAACTTATCCACAACCAAATGTTTTCCTTTACTTACACACTAGCAAACTCTCTTGTATTTCAACAGCATAACATTACACTGTTTATCAATATGCAGAGTTATGGCTACTGTACATGGGACATTTAGATATGCAGGGTTATGGCTACTGTACATGGGACATTTACATATGCAGGGCTATAGCTACTGTACATGGGACATTTACATATGCAGGGTTATGGCTACTGTACATGGGACATTTACATAAGCAGGGTTATGGCTACTTTACATGGGACATTTACATATGCAGGGTTATGGCTACTGTACATGGGACATTTACATATGCAGGGTTATGGCTACTGTACATGGGACATTTACATATGCAGGATTATGGCTACTGTACATGGGACATTTACATAAGCAGGGTTATGGCTACTGGACATGGGACATTTACATAAGCAGGGTTATGGCTACTGTACATGGGACATTTACATAAGCAGGGTTATGGCTACTGTACATGGGACATTTACATAAGCAGGGTTATGGCTACTTTACATGGGACATTTACATATGCAGAGTTATGGCTACTGTACATGGGACATTTACTTACTGCTTCAGGAGTACAATGATGCCTCCAGTGGAGATATGTCTAGATATATGAGCACGTGCTTCAGACGTCTATGTAACATGTCTTTCTCATTACTTTTCAACCTAGAACAAAAAAAAAGTGGACACATTATCAAAAGGTCTATGAAAACTATATGTTTAATTTCAGGTTTCACAAAATATCCATATTTTCTAGGAGTGGTTAATATGTTTGCTTGTGAAGCAATCTCTATGATCCTCGGGTATTGTGATGTTAAACATTTATCATTACTTTTGTTTTTCAAGTGACAAAATATAGTGCAGGTATGTTGCTTAGTAATGGTTTTTCTATTGCTGTAAATAATCATTATTGAAACTTACCCAGCAGCATATGCAGCTTCCTTTAATTATACATACGTATATGTATACCCCACTTTATGTATTTAACAAAGGAGGAGGTATTTTCATGTACTTAGAATAGCACCACTGTGATCTCACCGGTCTTAAAAAAGTAACCTGGTAGGGCATTTGGTCACTTAGTTTATGGCCTGAATTTGATCATTCATCCTCTCCTAATCGAATGTGTGGTCTTGTCCATCATCTGTCATGATTGATCACAACTAATCATCTGTTGACAATTGCATTTTTGTATATTTAGGTATTGAAGCTTAGGGATGGAACAATGCACCCATCTCTTTACCGTAAACTTAATTCCAAAAAAAATGCCCTGCTTCTGGCTTCCAGAAGTCATTCATTTCATTTAGTGAATAACATATCTAAAACACAATTTAAGATAATAATATGTATTTTCTGTTCTTCTACTGATCTGGATAAATAAAAATATTTATCTCAGAGATGTAAATATAAGGGGTATACAGAAGCAGTTATTAATTTGGATACAGTAGATAACATGAGGAAGGAAGAAATATTCCAGTAGGAGAAGACAAGCCATTCATCTATAGTATCCCATAAATACATCTTAATTTATGGGCCAATACTGAAGATATTAGATCAGTTACTCGTAAGCTTTGGCCCATCTTACTTCATAGAAATGTGAGATCCACATTACCTGATATCTGTCATTTTGGATATAAATGAGGATGTAATTTGGCCCAAATGTTGGGAAATATAATTTTAAGATTTAATGCCCCATTAACATAAGCATATTAAAAAAATATTGCATGTGAGCACTGTAATGGTTAAAATAAAGCAATTCAAGTGGATTTTGTACCACTAAAACACATCAATACTATTTCATATTGGTCATTGTTTTTCATGTGATACTGGTTTGTTAATATGCCTAATGAATTGCATATGTTGTACTTTCTACATAGGACAAACCAGTAGACCTTTTAGATTAAGGATTAGGGAACATCTTAATAACATAAAATGTATAACACGGTATATAAGCACACAATGAAACCTAAAGGTGCTGTATTCACTTTTATGGGTAGAGATAAAATTACGCCTACCATAAAAGAAAACACAATTATGTATGATAAATTTAAGTATGAGGAGTATGTTATGGATAATGAATATAGATGCATAGTGCACATAAGGATTCAATTACATTTTAATACAATTTTTGTATTAATTATTAAGGGAATGATAATGTATATATAGCACATATTACCAAATGAATTAGCCAGACCTGAGGTGCTATAAAAATAGAGGATACTGAACCTCAGAAAATAATAATCTATAGAGGGCACTACAGTGAGGTTACTCAAACTCAGACTTTTTTCTGATTCCTGTCCGAGATGCAGTGAAAGCGCTGAGTCATACTCAAGTACAATGTGGAACTTTCCTAGGACTTTGAAAATTTGGAAGTAATATCCAAGTTATAGAGAAGGCTATTCCCCACCTTGTTCTAAATGATCCATACAACCTGTGACGTAGTATCAAAAAATGAGAGGTTAGACCCTGTAGGGATTACTTCCATTTCATGCTGGTATATCTGAATGTTCCTATGTCCCTTCATTTACAAGAAACATGAAAGGCTACAACTTCCACTCTTGTGCTGATCCATGGACTAGACAAAAGTCTCTGTAATGCCATATGCACTTCTAAAATGCAAGGTCTAACGTCTGTCTGCTTTACAGTGTTTGATGCCTTATTATATAGTCTGAAAATATGGAGACATCTACTTCTGAAATGTGATGAAAAATTGTGCTTTCGCCCCTAACCCCCCCCCCCCCCCTTCCAGGCTACTACTAATGAAACTAGTGTGTACACAAGAGTTAACAATGATATATGTAAACACAGTCTTTTAAGGACATTGCACTACAGAGATAAAATACTCAACCCTTCCAGTGGTACCTGTATGGTTGTTTGGATGGCAGTGGGGAACTTGGAGACTCTTCAGCTCAGTCCCATTGTGCTGCTTTCCTGGATATGCATGGTTTCAAGGGTGCCCCTCTGATGCCTTCAGTCCCTTCCTGAAAGGCCACCTACAAAAAGAAAGAGTCTTGGTGCAGCTTTTTCTTTTCTCATCTGCTCTTTCTGTGCTCTCCAGTAACTCTCCCTCCCCTCTGGTACAGTAAATGTATGAAGGTCAGAGCAAGAAACATTACATTACTTCCGCCCTTGACTCCTTATGGCCATTGCTGAATGGACACATGTAAAGAGGTAAGGCAGACTGCTGACACTTAAGGAGGTTGTGAGAAAGTGCCAGTATCAGCAGTCTGAGTGGGTAGCCAGCATAGGTATCAGACACAACAGATTCCCTCGAGTGCCACTTAAGTCCCATGCCTGTCCTGGTTTCATTAGTGGAGTGGCAGTCCTTATCCTGATTTTTTCTCTTTACATGAGCCCTTTCTGTAGCCCTTTGTCAGCATTCATTCAGGAGTATGTTGGCTACACCAAGAATGTGTATGTTTACAGTGATATGTGCCTACTGCCAATAAGAGAGTGTGTGTGAGCTGCTGTTTTCCTGGTTGTTAGGTATGTGCCTCTGCATCATCTTTGCAAATAATGAATCTTAGCAAAAGAATAATGCCTATGTGGATAGCAATAAAGATTCCAACAGGCAAACAAGGTAATGCATATTATATAGATATACATATCATAGTAATCCGATAAATCCCTCAAATATCATCAGTAACCAACTTGCATTTCTTCCCTTTGCAGGTAATTCTACCTTGTGACAGTGACATGGGTTCAAGATCAGGGGAACGACAAGTGAGAGTGTGGGTGTGTGGCCATTCCTACATTCACTGGGCTGCCATGCAAGCCTCCAGAAGTCACAAGTACTACAACTTGAGCTTCCCCACATCTAGCATGAAGGTACACTGGATTGCAAGAAGAGGTGTGCACTGGGGTGGACTTCTGTGGTTGTTGGAAGATATGTGTTTTATCTGCCCTGAGCCTAACATTCTTGTCTTGCACATTGGAGGGAACAATGTCATCACTCATTGGCCTGAAGTGCTGAGGTTTCCAATCAAGGAGATTTTTGAATGCATGCAGTCATAGTGGTCATGTTGTCATTTTCTCTGACATAATTCCTCGCCAGAACTGGTGACGTAAACAGCCAATGGGCAGTACACAAGTCCAGACTGTTACAGAATGGGTTCATGTGTGGATTGATGCACAGGGTCGGAAGATCAACAATCAGCCATAACATCATAACTGCAAAAGATGATCACCTTTTCAGAAATGACAGACCACCTAAATGAAGATGGCGTTTACATGTTCTTGACTGATCTGCACAATGGAGTGATGGCAGCAAAGCATGATGTACTGGTAACATGCACCTAGTCACAAAAGATGGAAAACAACCATGAGCAAGTAGGACCAGTATGGTAAGTAAAAGTCTATTACATTTCATGAAAACCATTTTCACCACTTACAACACAGTAAAAGAATTGTAATTGTAACTTTGCGAGGGAACGTCAACATGCTAAGTAATACCTCATTTGAAGACAGTATTACTACTTACAACATATAAAATAACTTTTTATCTAGGCTGTACACATGCACATATATCAGTTTATTTAGGACTTAGGTTATGGAAATTATGATTTTTTTTCATATTTTGGTAAATAACTTTGCTAGGGAGCATGTCAATGTGCTGAGTAAATACCTAATTTTGAAGACAGTATTAGTCCTTACTAAAGCCCAGTGTCATATTTTGGTAAATAACTTTGCTAGGGAAGATGTTAACATGCTAAGTAAGACCTCATTTTGAACATAACATTAATCCTTACAACATGGTAAAATAACTGTGTCTGTATGCTGTAAACATGTACAGATATAATTTTTTTAGCACTAAGGTTATGAAAATTATTTACTAAAATATGAAAAAATATCATAAATTTGCTAAGGAAAGATGTCAATGTACTAAGTAATACCTCATTTTGAAGATTAGTCTTTACAACATGGTAAAAGAACTGTGCCTGTGTGCTGTACACATGTACTGATATCACAGTTCATTTAGAGTTTAGGTTATGGAAATTATGAATATTTTTCATATTTTAGTAAATAACTTTGCGAGGGAAGATGTCAATGTGCCAAGTAATACCTCATTCTGAAGACAGTATTACTCCTTACAACGTGGTAAAAGAACTGTGTCTGTATGCTGTACACGTACAGATATCACAGTTTCTTTAGTCTTGTAGGATTATGAAAATTCTATATTTGCCACATTTCTCATTATTATGCCATATCTTTGCAAGGGAGTATCATGCACTAACAATATTCATCATTACACCATCAATTTCCAGCTTCATAAACATCACTCTATCCGTGTCAAAGGAAAAATATACTTTAAAAATGATCAAAACACGGTAGGTTTGGGTTAAGACACTTTAATCTTGCAGCAAGGAGACAAAAACGTGCTAATGCAGAGTTTGTCTAACCAGAAACAGGAAATGCTTACATTTTTATACACTTTCTAATAAGACATTGCCTACCAAGCTGACGTAATGAATCACAAGTCTTGTCATCATCATTTACTAATAACTGCTTTCTTAAAATCCTGCTGATTTATCAATTTTTGTGAGAAACTTCCTAAGGAAAACAACGTGGCCTTGGCTACCACCGGTTAGATACATGCAATGTTACCATTCAAGGTACTATGGCTAATTCAAGCACAAAGCAAGCAGTTCATTTCTCTAACAATCCTTTGTCTACACTATCTCTAAGCTTCTGCAGCTGCACATGTTCTCATACTTCGAACAGACCTTATTGTTTAAAATCATTACATTTACAGGATATAGCATTGTTCATTCATTCTCTCCTGACCTAGCAGATAAGCACCTGCTTCTCAAGTACATTTCCAAAAGGCATAAACATGAATATTGCTGTGCTAGCAATTACTAGGTCAGAGGGCATCTTGCAAGTTTCAGAAAGCACACTGCAGTTTCAAAAAGCATCTTTTCAGTCTCATATGAAACTCAATTTATATATAAAACAGTGCATATAAAATAGAATGAAAAACGTGTTAACTTATTTAGCTTCTAATTAGCATTAAGCATACACACATTAATACATATTTTTCTGACAATCCGACACTCTTTTCTCCTCCAAAACACTCTTAGCATACTGTTCCTTCAGGATAACCCCTACGTCATTTCTCCTCCCATCCACACCATGATAAAACAATTTGAACCTGCCTCCAATACACCTAGCCTTGCTCCCCTTCCATCTGGTCTCTTGCATACACACTATACCAGCCTTCCTTCTGTCCATCATATCAGTTAGCTCCCTCCCTATACCAGTCATACTGCCAACATTCAAAGTTCTGACCCTCACTACCACAGTCCTAGCCTTTGATAAACTCACCAAACTAGGCATCAAGCCATATATCACTAGGTGGGTTGCAAATTGGCTCAAAGATAGAACCCACAGTGTAAAAGTAGCGGACTCCAAGTCAGACTGCTGACCAGTCATGAGTGGAGTCCCACAGGGATCGGTCCTGGGTGCTCTCCTGTTTGGCTTCAACTTCTCAGAAGTCCAGGCCAACACAGAGAGACTCTGGCTCACCAAGTTCATACACAACTGCAAGCTGGGTGTCATTATTATCTCCCCAAGTGATGTAGACATCATACAGAAAAGCCTCACTGAGACCAATGACTGGTGTCAAAACATGGCCTTAAGCTTAATGTAAAAAAATGTGTCATCATCCCCTTTGGGAAAAACTCAGTTCCCACTAATTACCACACCGATGGAAGCCCACTGAACATTGAAAGAGTTATAAGAGATCTTGGGACACAGGTTCACAACAACCTCTCCTTCAACCACCACATTGCCACTGTAGTCAGAAAGCCCTTCTACGTGGCACATCTCATTACCAAAGGGTTTTGCATCCAGGAAGAAAGAGATCATTATCTCTCTCTCTACTCTTCCCTCATTAGACCACTCTGAGTAGAATGCCCCATTAGGTATGCACCTTAGTAGATGCATGCAACAGCTGGAAAGGCCACAAAAATACTTCACAAAGAGGATCCTGGGCCTTAAACACATGTCCTACATGTAACCACAACCACCACGAACCTCTACACACCTTTTGAAACATAAAAACACACAGTCCACTGGTCGGCACAATAAAGGTGTATCCTCCATAAACCACGCTTCAAAAATATATTAGAACTGGATAATAATTTTAATATAGATGAACACCAACTGCAAACAGTACAGCAAACATAGATTGAGCGCGCTTTCATCTCTACGTAAGAGACTTCATCAGAATCGATTCTGATGAAGTCTCTTACGTAGAGACAAAAGCGTGCTCAATCTATGTTTGCTGTACTGTTTGCAGTTGGTGTTCGTCTACATTAAAATTATTATCCAGTTCTAATATATTTTTGAAGCGTGGTTTGTGGAGGATACACCTTTATTGTACCGACCAGTGGACTGTGTGTTTTTACATGTCCTACATGGACAGACTCAGAAATCTCCAGCTATTCTCTGTTTCATATCATCTAAAGAGGCAATCTCTGCTTGACTTAAAGCCATGTCTGCCCCAGCTCTGTTAGAAATGCTACATCTAAAGAAATCCCAATCCCTCCGCACCACACACTCCAGAGACCTCAACCTCATTACCACAATCAACAGAACATGCTGGAGGGACATGTTCATAACCCAGAGACTGCCCATGCACTGGAACAGACTTCCCATACATGTCAAGCAGAGCACCTCTCTGGCCCTCTTCAAGAGAAATCTTGATGAGTGAATGGGAAATAGAAAAATCACCCCGGCGATAACTCCAGTGGCTCTGCTTGATAGAGGCACTGGGAACTAACATCAGGCTGCACAATGCCAGGGCAATTCTATGGGCTAGGCTTGTAAAGGCTCCAAGGCCATTAGCATAGTACATACCTATAAAGCTTGTTAGCAGCTCATAGCCTTAAAACTCTGTCAGGCTTCCAGATCTTCAACATTCCTTTTACTCCCTTTCTGTCATGTCAGTCTTCTTAATTCTTCCCCATCTACAAATCTGCAACTCTAGTGCCTTCCCATACCTCTGATAGACCAGAACCTTATCCAGAGTACTACTCTTAAACTCATCATCAATTAGCTGAGTATTTAGATGTCTTGTCCTGTCTGATATAACTCCTTCTCTTACAAATCAGCCTGATTCCAATTTTTAACTGGTCAAACTTCAACCATTCTGCTTGTGAAATATTAACTTTGTTACTAAAATCAGTCCTGTAGTAAGACATACTTTAAGACGTAACTTCCTCCTCTATCATCTTCATCCTCCATTAGGAAATTTCCCAATATTATCACTCAGTTATGACTCCACTTGGCCCAATCCACCATGGCTCTCCAATTCTAATCTCCAGATAGCTCCAAATTATTTTGCCAGAAAAGAAAAATAATAAAATTCATTTTTTATATATACTCATCTTCTCCAGAATTGTTCCCGTGTGTTCCTACACGAGGCCAAAACAACTGCTTCCCTTCCTTATTTTCTCTTTTCCTCTTCTTTATATTACCTTTTAAAGTTTTTTTCCTATTATTCAATATCACCCATCTGTTTGCATCTCCCCAGATTTCCCTTCTCAATACAGATAATGCTGATGTTCATCATATTGATCACTACTGCAGTAGCCTAAGCTCTATGGGCTATATCCTGTCAAAGATATAACAGCTGGCCAGCTTCCAAAGCTTCAGGGCACCTTCCAAAACACAAGCTGTTAAGCAGCTCAAGCTGAACTGACTAAAAGGCAAGTCTGGATGTGAAGCCTTTCAGAACTTTACTGCCTCTGAACAGCAGATGCCTCTGAGGCTTTCAAGAATCTATGGTCAGCTTGTGATTTCCTTTGCTAGACAGATAAGCTCACTTTGGTGAAAAAGCTTCCCTTTTCCTAATTTTATTTATTTATTTATTTATTTAACTTTCCTCTTCAGGAAAGTTATTTTAAAGATAGGACTGTTCTATGTTAATGGACTGTCTCAAGACTGTAATGTACTTTCATATGGGAGTATTTTTTTTCTCTCAGTTTAAACGGGTGTAAAGTAACCGAGAACTTTTTCCGTGGATAAATTGTGTTTATTTTACTTTTGTAGGGCTGGCAGTGTTTTAAAGTGATTCTTACTGTGTTTTTCCATAAAAAAGTAACTTTTGTAGACTGCTAATGATTACCGACAATTACTGCTCATCTTCCCTGGTAAAGAGTCATCTTTTTTGGCTTGACCATGGAAGAGAGCACCAGTCCCATTGTCAGTCCTTCTTCCAGTCACAAAAAGAAAAACAATTAATCAAATAACCTTTGCCACCACAGCATGCTATCAATTTGCCTCAGCCACAGGTGGGTGACTCTACTGTGGCAATTTGTTATATCTCTGTCCACTCACCTTTTACTCCAGATCCCTCTGGTGTATCATCTACAGCCACTATGGACCAGGGTTTACCCATGTCCTCTGTGGTTATTAGGGTCCCCTCAGTGGGCAAGGGACTCTTGTCAGTACTGGTACAGGGAACAGGGAGGTGTTCCTTGTTGTGTCGGAATGCTGTGCCCATCCCTGGAGAAGCTGCTGCTGTACTTAGTAACACAGCTGACCCCATTTTTCCTTCTCAGTTTTCTTTGGATAGGGGTAGCTTACTGAGTCTGGATCACAAGTCCATTCAGGATATTGATCCTTCTTTTAAAGTAGTCCTGAAGAGATTCAAGATTCTGAATCTTAATAGGAAGATACAGGGTCAGATACAGGTTTTTCCCCCTCAGATTTCTGAGGAGAGCTAAGTTTCGGATTCTCCCTAGGGGAGTTTCTCTTTCTCTCTGACTATTACTAGAATGTGCCAGTGTTCTCAGTGGGAGAACACTGAGGTTTCTCAGTCCATCAGAAAATACTATGAGTCATTACAGAAACATTTTCTAGACCCTACACCCACTCTTCCTGTTCTGTCTACTTTGGAGGAGGTGTGTGTTACTGCCTGCATTTTTTCTGATAGCAGCCTGCTGCCCCACAAATGGCAGATAGGGCATATTTTATACACTATTCCCAAAACTGACCCAAGATCCATAGTTTTAGTTGATCGCACTGCTGCTAAGCACTTAGTTAATTCCAGTCTCCTAATAAGGATGGAAAAATTATTGGTGGGTTAGGAAAAATGATTGGCAGTTTAGGGAAAACTGTATACTTCTGCAACTTTGATTTTCAAAAAGTATGAGGGATGCTTTATGTGCAGTTGCATCTTGGGAGGAAAAATCTGCTTTAAATAACTTAATTTCTTCTGTTGCATAAGTCACTATTTGTTGTTTATAGAGTGTCTATGATTCTGTTGATAATTCCTCCCAGGCTGTGGCCACTAGTGCTGTTTTCAGGAGGTTTGCACAGCTGCATTCTCAGAACCTCCCAAATGATGTTAAAAATGAAATTTTAAATTCTGCCTTGGATAAAGATTTAGCATTTGGCCCCTCTGCTGCAGAGGTGATCAAAAGGTGTGATGAAAGGTGCAAGATGATACAGGGAATCCCCAAGATTTTTCAGCCTTCCTTTCCAAATATTCCTAGGGATTTTCTTTCTCTTCATCCAATTTTGGCAAAAAAAAAAAAAAAACAGTGTCAAAACACATGTAAACATTTAAGAAATGGAAGGGAATTCCAAAAGGTAGTGTCAGACCTCCCAAGATCAAGGACAGTCCAACAAGTCTGAATAACTGCTCAAGAGACCATGTGAACCCCTCCAATTCTGGTCCTTTTTTTCTTCTGAAAAGCCTGAATCTCCACTTTTCTCTTTGGCAACAGATTGATTTTCAGAACCCATTTGTCTAAACCTATCAAGGTTACTGATGACAGTGGGTGGAATTCCTCCTTTCCGGAGGGGGGGGGTCATTCCTCATCCTCCAGACCACCAGTTCTTCATAACATGCTGTACTAAGGAGTGCTATAACCAGTTCCTCCTTCCCAGGTGGGGAAGTGCTTTTATTCAAGGATGTTTCTAGTGCCAAAAAAATTCTTGGAGATAGGTTTGGGAAAGAAAGATCTAGAACTGTTTGTGATGGTGCCTAAATTCAAAATTATGTCACTTCATAGTCTGTTACCTCTTGTTCCTCTTTCAAAGTTTCCTGGGAACTCTAGACTTAAAAGATGCTTACCATCACATTCCTATTCATTCAGACTTCAGACTTTTCTAAAGTTCTGTGTGAGTGGATCACATTATCAATTCTTTGCCTTACCCTTTGGATTATCCACTGTACCAAGAATGTTCACAAAGTGTCTAGCACCAGTTATAGCCCATTGCAGGCTACAGGGTCTCTGTATTTATTTATTTTTTCATATTTAGACAACTTGCTTATCTTTGCAGTCTTTTTTAAAGAGTCAGGAATCTCTAGCTCTCCCTCTGTCAGGTGAGAGATCTCTAGCACAGGCTGGGATCCACAGTAAAAAAATTCTCCAAAGCCAACTTCATGCTTCTTAAGACAGAAGTGGTGAACTTCAATGCACCCATGCAGATGGACAACAGTTACAACTGCTGAATCCTACACAAATGTACTCTATAAGCACTTAACATGAGTGCATGGATCGTGCTATTCCAAACAGAACCAAGATGCTATCCTCCAAAAAAAGGAAGCCAATCTGGTGGTCCCCTGCCATAAACAAACTGTACAACAGAAGGAAGAAACTATTGCAAAAGAGGGTAAAATCCCATGAGTGGAAGAGCTCCCTGGTCAGCCTCAGTAAGAAGCTGAGATCCCTTATAAGATCCTCCAAAGCTAGTTATGAAAACAAAATCGCCACTAATTTCAAGGACAGCCACAAAGCATTCTATAGCTATGTCAAGAATCTAGATGGCAACACCCAGATCTGCTCTGAGTTACAGCACAAAGGCACGAAAATTACAGAACCAACTGATATTGCCAACATCCTGGCAGATAGGTTCAGTGCTAACTTTACCCCCTCTCACCCCCTAAAGGGCCCATATCTATACAGGAAGAATGCAGAGTCCCTGTAATCACAACTACGCAGGTAAAAGCTGCACTATCTAAAGCCAAAAACACAGCATCCATGGGACTGGACAACATCCCAGGCTGCGTTTTACATGAACTTCAGAACAAACTGGCTCCCCACTTAAGCACCATGTTCAATAATAACCTCGCATCAGGTTTTGTGCCCACTGAATGGTGCACAGCAACAGTTATCCCACTCGACAAAGGGGGAGCCACCACTGATCCCAGGAACTATCGACCTATTAGCCTGACGAGCCTGGTCTGCAAGGCCATGGAACGTATCATCGTGGAACTCATAAACAAAGACATTGGTAAACTCCAAACTCTGGATCACACCCAGTTCTAGTTTGTGAAGGGCAGATCATGCCTCCTGAACCTGATTGACTTCTTTGGGCCAGTCACCAAAGCCGTAGAGGAGGATAAGGTGGTTCACACAGCCTATCTTGACCGCGCCAAGGCTTTCAACACCATACCCCATTCTGGAATTGTAGCTAAACTCACTAAACTAGGTATAAATCCTTTAGTCACAAGATGGGTTGCCAACTGGCTCACTGACAGAACCCACACTGTAAAAGTTGCAGACTCCAAATCTGACCTCAAAGCAGTGACAAGTGGGGTACCACAGGGTTCCGTCCTGGGACCTCTCCTGTTTGGTATCTACTTCTCTGAAGTACAGGCTAACACAGAAGGCCTTTGGCTAACACAGTTCACAGATGACTGCAAACTAAGAGCCATAGTCAAGTCCCCAAATGATGTGGACATCCTACAGAAGGGCCTCGCTGAGACAGATGCCTGGTGTCAGAGCCATGGCCTCAAGCTCAATGTCAAAAATATGCAGTGTCATCCCCTTTGGTAAAAACTCTGTACCCATGAATTACCACATAGGCAGCAATCTACTTGACACCAAATGTGTGATGAGAGACCTTGGAACCCAGTTGAACAGTAGTCTCTCCTTTGATAGTCACGTCGCCACAGTAGTCAGGAAGTCCTTCTATGTGGCACACCGCATCATAAAAGGGTTCTCATCCAGGAAAAAAGAGGTCATTGTTCCCCTCTACTCGACACTCATTAGACCCATTATAGAGTACGACTCCCCTTTTGGAATGTACCTCACAAGACATCTGCAGCAGCTGGAAAGGCCACAGATGTACCCCACAAAGAGGATTACTGGCCTCAAACAAATGTCCTACACTGACCGCCTCAAAAAACTCCAGCTTTACTCCATAGCATGTCGCCTACTCCAAGGTGATCTCTGCCTAACATATAAAGCTATGTCAAACCCAGAGCTGCTGGACATGCTACACCTAAAAAAATCCCAATCCCTCCGATCTACACGCTCTAGGGACCTAAACCTTGTCACCACAATAAACAGGACATGCTGGAGGGATAGATTCCTGTCCCAGAGACTTCCCATACTCTGGAACAGGCTACCCATCTATGTCAAGCAAAGTTCTTCATTAGCACTCTTCAAGAAAAATTTTGATGAGTGGATGGGAAATAGGAACTTCACCCCGGGTATCACCTCTGTGTCTCTGCTCGACAGTGGCACAAGAAAATAACTTTATTGGGTGGTGTAAGCCAGGGAACCTTGTTGGCTAGGCTTACTTAGGCCCTTGGGCCAATAGCCTAGTACCTACCTATGAACCTATGAAGAGAACTTTCAAAAGCCTTTCTTGACTCCTTCACACAATATTGTGTTCCTGGGATTTCAACTGGATACCTCAGTTCAAAAAGCTTTTCTTCCACAGGAAAAAATACATCTTTCTCCAGATCTATTTCTAAGGCTTTCCACTCAGACTTCGGACACTGTGACGGAATACTTCTGGATTTTGGGTCAAATGGTATCTATGATTCTATTGTATCTGAAATCTCTTGAGACACCCCAACATCAATCAACTTCAGTTGACTGCCTGAATGATAGGGTCTTAATTCCTTGTAGACACGTTTACTAAGGATGTGCAGCAGGTACTAATGGAGACAAAAACTCTGCTACAGAAAATCATATATTAGTAAATGGAAAGTTTGCTAGTTGGTGCCAACAACATAACCAGCACCCATTCAGGGCTAGTTTGTTCTCTGTTTCTACAATATTTTTTAGATTTACTATCCTATGGCATTTCTTATTCCTCTATCACGGTTCAGTCATTGGCCATTTCAGCATGTCTGCCCATGGATCCTCCTCTTGCAATGTAGTCTCATATCACAATGTGCTTGAAAAGTCTTTTGCATAAGAAGCCTGCAAGAAAACTGGTGGAACCTCCTTGGGATCCTAATTTTATTTTAGAAAAGTTATTTGAACCAACTAATATGGCTTACTTGAGGATTTTAACATGGAAAACAGTTTTAATAAGTGCTTCAACTTCTGCAAGAAGGGAATCCAAGTTTCAATTTCTTATGGCGATTCAACCCCATCTCATTTTCCATAAGGAAAAGGTTTCTTTGAGAACTAACCCTTATTTTATGCCTAATATGGTATCAGAGTTTACTTTAAGCCAAATATCCATCTCCCCATTTTTCTTTCCTGAACCTTAAAATGAGGGAGAAAGGATACTCCATACCTTGTATGCCCACAGACAACTCTGGTACTATTTTGAAATAACTAAATCTTTCAGATCCTCAGATCAATTGCTCATTTCTTGTGAAGGTAAGAAGGGCCAACCTATGTAAAAAACGACCATTTCCAAATGGTTGCCCAAAGCTATTACCTTTTGTTAAACTCACGGTCATGCTTCCATCCCAGCTATCTGGAATTTTGTAAATAATTATTTGTCATTTCTGAATATTGATATGATTTATACAGAACTGCATGTTATGAATTGAGCTAAGATGTATCCACAGTGTACCCTGCTGGAACATGGAAGATTAACTTGCAAAACTTAATAGCCGAAGTTACTTTATAGCTGGGCCATAAACAAAATAGGTTATCTTTCAGTTTCAGTTCAGTAGCAGACACAATGTCCAGAGCTAGAAGTTTTTTTCATTGTCTTGGAGAGAAGTAATTACTAGATTTTAAATGTAAAAACATTTTTATTGCTTTATGACTTCCAAGATCTGCAAAGATCTGAGAGATATGTATTTTTCACACAGAGATGTTAAAATTCTGTTACTTTTCTGTTTTGCCTGGGAACTGAAGTCAGGTGACAAAGAGTAATGTCATCCAAGCTGACCCAGCAGTAATGTTTGATATTAATTTAGAAACTCTCGCAGAGAGACTGTGCATTTTGGATTTTGTCTTGGACCTAGCAAGAACATCCACTCATCATTATCATCTGCACTTGCTTTGCTCTGCAAGTAAGATTTAGGACATATTATCTCTTTTAGATATAGATAGGAATATAGTAAAGGTTAGTTTAGGTGTTTTCTTATTTATTTAAGACTGTCCTGTAAGGTTGTTTTAAAATATTTCCTGTGATTTTGAACTCTGAAGTTACGGTGTTGATGTATGAAGTATTGTCTTGTTCTTTTATTATTAAATAAATTTAAACCTATCTTTGTGGCGGATATCTGTGAGACATATTAAAGCTCTTCGAGTACTTGCATATGTATTGGGTGACACTGTACAAGCCACTCCAATAGCCTTGCTCTTCGTCAGGCTACCATTTGGATTAATAGTAACATTACACAGTAGGTGTGGACACCCTTTGTAAGGGCCTTAGTGTGGCTGAAAAGAAGGGGTTCTGGTGGCAGTGATAACTATCTTGTAGTCTAGGCAGAAGGGGGCATAATTAGTAAACCTGTGCCAGCCTTCCCCAGGTGTGTGTGTGTGTGTGTGTGTGTGTGTGTGTGTGTGTGTGTGTGTGTGTGTGTGTGTGTGTGTGTAAAACAAATCCCAAAGTGTGTGTGTGTCAGCTACTGGGACATGAAGCACTGGCTTAACAGAGAGAGTGTTGGGAGGACTTGGCTTGGAATCCTGGCTAAGGATTCAACTCTATAGCTGTGCCAGTGGGGAGTCTTATTGGGGATCTGAAGAAAGAGGCAGAAACCAGCCCCAGACTGACTGTGATCTCTGTGTGTTCTTGCACTTCAGTGTGTGTGTACTTATCCTCCCATTGTATACGTCCCCCCACTGTTACCAACGGTGAGGATTAAGGCTCCTTGATTAATGAGTCAGTGCAGGGGCATCACACTAACCACAACACAATTATTCCAGGCAGGGTCAAGACCCACTCTACCAGGGACTTGGCTTCATCTATGGCTTTTTATAAAGGCTTGGATTCTAGAAGTATTCTAGAAGCAGCAACTTGGTCCTCTGTACATACTTTCACAAAACACTACAAGCTTGATTCTGTCTATAGGTCCAGATCATGCTTTAGTATGGCCATTCTACAGGAGCTCCTGGACTCTTCTCCTTCCACCTCCCAAATGTAGTTAGCTAAGATAATCTAGCAGTATAGCTAAGGCCACTGTAGAAGTGATCAATATGGTGAATATAGCACAGCTGTGTAAGTAAAACTTAACCATAACAGTAGATTATTGAATAAATCACTATTGCACTAGCCATTCCCTCCCTCCATCCCCTTTTTTAGTGTGCTTTTTATGTAGGGTGTGGATATTTATTTTTCATTGTTCCTAGCTTTGTCCTTTCAGGGCTCAGCCTCTGAAGGGCTTCTTGCCCAAACTTTTAGTTTAGTTAATCTCAAGCTGCCTGATAGTTTGGGCACTTAGAAGGTGCTCTGAAGCTTTGGAAGCTAGACAGCTGTTATATACTTGGTATGATATAACCCATACAGCTAAGGCCGCTGCAGCAGTCATCATTCAAACATCTACTGTTAGGGTAGCTTTTACTTATACAACTGTACTTTACTGCTAAGGCCTATAATCAAAGTTGTGCCACTTCACAACCCCCTATTCTTGAATAGTTTTACTCTATAATTTCCTGTTTTGTTTCCTTTTCCCTTCTCATATTAACCTATCAGAATATGTCTAGATAGTATGGATCCAATTTTCCTTAAACTCTAACAGCAAATGCCTAGAAATAGTACAAAAATGTTGGCAATAGCATAATTTGCAGAATACTGAAGTACCCTGTGAATATACAGACTGTCATTCCATTTTCTTAGCAGCTGTGACACAAGTCTGTATATATTCTTCATAACCAATATGCTTTGTATCACTCCATATGTCTGTATGTTTAATCCCCGTATATTTAATTCCTGCCTTCCTACGTATTTCTGTATGTTTAATCCCCGTATATTTAATTCCTGCCTTCCTACATCATCTCCTGTAGTTTTCACCAGTTTAGCCTCTCTGAGCTGTACAGTCTTGAACCACTTGGCACTCTAGCTCAGCGTTTACTCCACATTACTCAACAATTTCTACATAACCCTACTGTACTACATCTAATCTGAAATGAGCATGGAGACATCTGCAAATATGTAAGAGGCATTCTAAAGTCACAGAAAACTTTTTAAAGATATTCTCACTAACTGATCTAATTTCGCAATAGCTAGGAAGCATAAGCATGGAGAGATGGTGGGCATTCCTGACGCATAGCCGTCTCTACATCCACCTCCTCAGATATTACCCCATTCACTGTTAATGTAATATGACATTAGGTGAGGCTGAAACTCTCATTCAAAACCTCTTTCCTATGCCAAGCTCCTGCAATGCCACAAAAAAGAAAAGGTCATTTGATAGGGTTAAATGCTTTGTATACATTGAAAAAGATTGTTCCTGCAATGTCGTATTCCCACACCAGCCATTTTCTGCTCTATGCCCTTTTTACAAAACATATTTGACCCATGTCTGTTAACTCGGGGATCCATTTTTACGATCTATGGGCAAGCATTATCACCAACAACTTTCCTTCCATGTTGAGACGGCATGGTATACCAACTCATTCCAGAATGTTGGGCTTTTCCATCCCAGTACAGGATGGCCCAACTGTTGTTTCCCATATCCAAGGACATGATGGGGAGGGTATCCAGAATAGGGAATTAAGGGATTGAATGATGAATCAGTATTAAATGCTTAGCAAGAGGACATACTGAGGAGCACAAGGGGGTGGGGGCTAGTAGGTAGGCCATAAGAAATAACCCTCTAATTGAGGGGGGCACTAGACCCTGAGGGAACCCTAAACCCTGCCCCAGCCCCAACTTACATTGGAGGAAGTCTGGCTTAAAAGAGAAGTTGAAAGACCCAACAATAGATGTAAGGCACTGGGTATAAGGCCTTAGGATGAAGCAAAAAAAAGTTCAAAAATGAAAAAAGAAAGAAAGGATATACTCTCATTTTTAAAGGAAAACATGGGAGAGAATGCATTCACTGTTAGAGCATCAGACAAAACTCATTGCCCTTTCATTTAAGGAGCTAAAAGAGAACTGGAGTATGGTTCATCGTGATGAGGCAGGGAAAAAGTTTGACCCTGCACTGACACAGTAGCACTCACAGAGCAATCATGAATGTCAAGGCTGCTAGGCAGTCTGTCGTCAGTTGTGCGTGGTACTCATGTTATACTGGGAGATCAAAACAGAGTTTGTCATATGACATTTTGCTCAATGTTGTTTTGTGTATACACACAATGATTTGAACCAATACACAAACCTGTAAGCAACATTGTAACCAGACGCTGAGAGTTTATCATAATGTCTTCAAACAATGACCTAGCCAATGAAAGGAAAAATGCAAGTAATGAATCATATACAAAAAAAAAAAAAAAAAGCACAGTGCATGCTTTAGATTGTGCTTTTGTGTTATTGATGGCAGCAGCATTAAGCACTGTTGTCATGAATAAACATTACTATAATTTTATACCTCTGTGGTGATAAATATAATTTCATAGCTATTGCTGCTTTTTAGTATTTTTTTGTGTGTTTGTTTCACTGAATGTTTTCTTAAATGTGGTTATTCTATTTACCTTTAGCACTCTGTATTGCAAACTAAAGAACATCAAAAAGTGAAACAAAACATTCTTAATGCCTCCAGCGAGAGCGGAAAGAAAAAAAAGAGAGGGGGGTGAGTGAGTCTGTAGTTGCATTACTGTATCCTACAGCTTTTTGCCAAAATATAGATATTCATGCAATGCTACTACCACAGAAACACCATGAACGAAATTAGCCAACTAATTAATATAAATAATTACACCATATATGCAATACAACCTTTATTAGCATAACTCTGAACTTCTATCTTCATCTCAAAGTAAAGCAATCTTCCATGCTCTGCAGAGGCTAGCATTTTTTTGTAAAGTAATGTGTTTAGATAAAAAGGAGTTTCATCTTTTCTGGCATGGAAACTCCCATCCCTTATGTTTAGCATGATCAATACAACATAATTTATGGTGCTCAGACAGTATTACACAGTGAGCTTTTGTCAGAAAAAAAAGCAGTCATGTTTCTTGAATTTCTTCTTTTTCTCTTAGTTAAGTGGAGTTGTCAAATTCCAATCTAAAATTCAGGATGAAAGTGTTGCAATTTCACTTGGTGTTTCATTAGGAATATACCACAATGGGCTGATAGGAGTTTGTAATGAAGCCTCATTCATCAATGTCCTTTTCCCTTATGTCAGCCTGATGTCTCTGTAAAACAAGCCAATTTCAGACAATTAAAGAGCTGACCATGTACACTACAATTGACAAAATGGACTAGCACTTATCTTTTAAGTGTTTTTCTAGTCAGCCTTGCTTGAGCAGTGGACCGAGTGTGCCACCCACTGTGAAGTTCCAGCAAATGTGTTGCTCGACAAATTTCAAATCAGATCCTAAATGTGCTGAGCTCGGCTGAGAAAAGAAGCACCAAGTTAGGTTCCGATAATTAGACCACTAACCAAAGAAGGTATAATCTAAAAAGCTGCATCAGAACATATCACAGGTTAGTAGTGACAACGAGGTATCACTTAAGTACAGTTTATCAGCTAGGAAGCCTGTTAGATTCAATACTGAGCATGGGGGCAGCAACAAAAGTAGACCACCATTTGCATGTCAAACATTACTCACTTATGTCTGAGGCATTATGTAACAATGCATTGAAAGATATGTTCATTTAGTGCTACAGATGTCATCTGCAACATACAAACATTAAAAGCATGTGACAAAACAGATGACTTAAGAATATGTTATATAAGCAGCTACTGCATATTAACTACGCTTACTACAGTATAGCAGAGGAGGGAATTTTGCCAAAAAACTAGCATGTATGGTAGACAGCAAATCTCATAATGTCTACTTTTTTTGTTCATGGAATTATCTGTGGTGACTCAACACTTGGGTGTGTAGAACAACATTTGTTCACACAGCTTGAGGCTTGCACCATGTCCTGATAAATACTGGCCATGATGAAATTTTGTCTTAAAGGCTCAAAACAGGAGACATAGGTAAATTTTCAAGTGGAATAACAGAGACTTTTTAATGAGATATTGTATAGGTTTGGCTGATTAATAAGAATGTCATACAATTCCCACCAGTGTTTATCTGGCTGAATGTTTCACATCATATTGTACCAAGTTCAGCCTGTATGCTCTGTATACCTAAATGTCTACTTTGAAATTAGTTTATTGTTGTGCTGTTTATATTCTAATTATGTTTCTTGTGGAGTTTTTCTCCCTGGGCCTCCACTGAAAATGGGGTCTGCTTGGCCCAGTGGACTATCCCAGTAAACAAATGCCAATAAATAAATACATGTACAAACAATATAAATAGCATGCTTATATTACAGACATGCATTATGCATCACTAGAACAAATCCAAGAGATGCAGTTTTACACACAAAAAATGTGGAAAGTAATGTTTCATGAATATTTGTACAACTAGCTTAAATCCATTATAGTTAGCTCAGTTCTGTGGCACAGATGGATAGATATAGGATGCCTGATATAGGAACAGGCATTTGGCCAACTCCAAACAGATATCTAGCTGCACAAGCAAACACACACACACACACACACACACACACACACACACACACACACACACATAGCTGTTTACCATTTTTCCTCAAACATTAAGGGTAATGCGTGTCTGCATTTACATTCTTTTAATGAAAAAAGTATTGAATTTGGTGCAAAAAGCAAAAACATTCCCAGAGATTATATTGTCTTATACAGAGGTTTCCCTAAACACAATTTCAACCAGGAAGTAAGACATTTTAAATATTATGTAAGGCCACCCATTCAAATAATGCTGGCAACTTACTGGCTATAATTAATGCCAGAGCTCCAGTTCTAAAATATCATATAGTTTTCATACATTTCAATTATAGCTCTTTCTGGATTCCTGTTGTCACACAGTAGACTGTTGCATTGGGTCACTACTCCAGTTCCAGATTAGAAAGAGGGATCAATTCCAAATGCACCTCAGCACTGCATACCTCATTGAATATAATTTACCCATTTGTATAATGTAAAGGGCTCCATAAATTTCTCAAATCAATGTAGGCATCATTGTAATTAGAGGAGGATCATGCATAAAACTTCTTATGAGGCACACTTGTCCATTACCAAGGCAAAGCAAGGTTGTTGCGTTTTTAACCTCTTCAGCCTATTACTTTTCAGAATAAACAAAAGCGATGTAATGCAACAATTGTTATGGATAGCACTGTTAAAGGAACTATAATAGACATCTGAAAACTGAATAATTAGTTGTGTGACAAATGCAGACAATGCTTTAAACTGCTCTTTGATGGATTGATTTAGATTTGTCAGCTGGCACAGAGGATTTATCCAACTGTGCTATTTTCAGGCCATCAAGGAGTTTAAATACATAATAAATATGTGTAACGACAACAAAAAATACAATAAATGCATCAACTACAAAATGTGCAATTAAAGGATGATGTAAAAAGCACTGAAAAGTACTAGAAGAGCTATTGCCAATTATAGAAACAGAAAACTTGAGTAAAATGGAGTGATGTAATGAAGCAACATTGTGAAACTGTGAGCAATATAATAAATGGAGATTGTAAGTGTGAATAAGGTACTAAGCATACAATATATTGTGGTTGTGGCATATAATGTCCTCTTAGATTCAAAGAATTTCTCTCCACTTGTTCTAATTGCCCAATGTAGGTTGGTAAATTAGAGTGTTGAAGACTGAGAGAGATATTCTTATTCAGATACATGGTAGAGATGAAATGAGATACCTCATTAGTGGCACATTACAATGTCTCTGAATTTTACACTGTGTTGTTAGTCCTAACAGCTTTAGTTTTCTCCCTAGCGGCCCCTGCATCACATTAGCAAAGGCACACCCCTACACATATGCACACACACATGCATGCGCACACACGCACGCACACACACACACACACACACACTCACACACACACATGCAAACTTCCAGACAACCCCAAACATGCAAACACATGCACTCATCCACAAACACGATCCCATATTTGCTCATACTTACAGAAACAGTCTCGCATACAACATGGATCCTGCAACACAAGCACACATGCACAGATTTAACATCCCCTACATAAACCCAGAGAGGGTGCAGTGGTGTAGCAGTTAGCATTGTAGCAGTAAGTGTTGTCACCTCACAGCAAGGTGTTTTCTAGTTCAATTCTCAGCTGGGGTGCCTTCTTTGCAGTCTGCATGTCCTCCCTCCGTTCGCGTGGGTTTCCTCTAGGTGCTCCAGTTACCTCCCACATTCCAAAGACATTCAGTAGGTGGATTGAACACTCTAAATTGGTCATAGGTGTGAGTGTATGTGCTGCACCCTTTGAGGAGGGTTCCACCTTGGGCTAGCAACCTGAGCCTGTAAAACCTGTAACTGCTACAGAAACGACCACTGAAAGTTGCTCGTTGACTGATGTACCA
This sequence comes from Protopterus annectens, assembly GCF_019279795.1. NCBI lineage: Eukaryota > Metazoa > Chordata > Ceratodontiformes > Protopteridae > Protopterus > Protopterus annectens. Next base: position 998,416,322 of record NC_056739.1, read on the forward strand.
CATGGTGTGTAAATGGGAAAGAAAGAGAGACCGACATAACCCCAGAATAACATACACTCCCTAATACACACACACAGCCTCATTCATGTCCATACAGACATGCATACACAGGTACGCACACACATCACACTGACACATGCCAGTCCTCATGCCTTCACTGTACATACCTGGACCATGAGTATTCTTATAGGAATGAATGTGTGATTGCCATCTTTTGACAGTGTTCAATTTTTCCCCCTAGAGTACAATTTTACTTAAGAGTGATTCACTGAATTACTCAACAGGGTAATTCAGGACTTGCAAACATTAGCAGGGGAGAGCACATGACCATTGCCCACTTCATTACATGACATTACCCACTTCTTCAGACTACAGCATTAACATGCAGCTTTGCCCAAAAGAATGCTGTCCACACTAAGACACCCACAAGTGAAAATTCTCAGTGGCAGAATGGTCCAAGAATTAAAAAGGTGTCACAATGCAGGAGCTATACAAGATAATGCTTCTGCATTGCAGTAAGCTTTTCTAAATCCTATGGATAAAGTGAAGGAATGAAAGAGGGGAGGATAAATCAGAAGAATAAAACAAAGAAAAAGGGAAGCATAGATGAGTCAGCAGAAGGTGTATCAGAGAAAGTAGAAAGCTTAGTTAAGTAATTGGATTATGTTTAAAGTCAAAATTAGATTTTGGTCATAGTTTTTTTATTTAATTTGGAATGAAAAAGGGTAAAGCTAAAGCCTTTTATTTAATCTAAGAGGAAGTGATTCCCAAAGATTAGAACCAACAAGAGAGATTGAGGCTGGAATCTGTGCAGTGAAGTTTGCTGTGAGGGTGGTGTAAGGCAGTGATCTAAGGCTGTATTCAGAGGACATTATTGTGAGGCACCTTGCAAAGAACAAAAAGTCCAAATTACATGGTTTAAAAAATGAAGTCTGAGGAAGCATTGAGTGCTCAGTTCAGTAGGGAGACATTTAACCACATTAAAAATCTGACAGTAGTGTTTTCTTATGGAAGGGGAGTGTTATGAATTGGTAGATATAATTGCATATGGTCTGTAATGGTCTTATTTCTGGGGATAGATAAATAATGGGTAGTTGATGTTCTAACTGGGCAAGTGGGATACCTTTTCCAATTGTAGATCTCCCTTCCTGTGATATTTTCTTGCCTAAAATAAAGAATGCTAATTTTTGCTGTAAGTATATTTAAGTAATAATGGAAGTTTAACTTGGAAGTCATGCTAGGTGACTAGGTAAAGAAAGTAACCTGTTCATTCAGTGGGTTGGTGGCTGTGGAGAATTATTTTCCAGTTAGGGAGCTGCGGAGAGCTTTAAGTGACAAAGATCATGGTCTTAGCCAAGTATTCACAGAATAGTGCATGGATACATACAAGCATCTTGCAGACTGTGTCTGGTATGTCAGCTCCCAGTTTCCCAGTTTGTTTACATAAATTAGGGTAGTAGGTGCCAGCATCAACTGGTCATCTCATTTTCATGACTTCTGCACCATGACACCTAGTACACCATGACATACTAGTCACACCTGTGCTCAAGATACAGACCATGCCATGACTGTGTAATAAGACACAGCTATACACACAGAAATGAAGAACGTCTCAGTAAAGTATGCTATACCTTATTATAGAGCTGATGTCACTGCAGTGCTACAGTCTGTCATCTTGTCTGGGAGTACTTCATAAAAAACATTCCTTCCCTAAACAAGACAGTGGACTAAGGGTCATTACCATGTTATAGTAAAAAGAAGATCCAGTGTTGTGCAAACTCCCTTTGACAGCATCACTGAAAGGGGGTGGTACATGTTTGGTTGCAACAAAAGCTTGCCTGCATCACAGATCATCTCTTTTTTCATACAGGGCAACAGAGCTTTGTTTTTGTTTGTTTTTAACAGTATTAATATGTTGTTCATGTCTGTACAGGAGAAGGAGGCATTATGCTGTTGGATTTCTGTAAGTTACTTATAAACAATAATCAGATAAATACATTCTGTTTTCAAATCTAAAAAAAAAAAACTCTACACAGATGAGAAACCAAATTACAAACACAGAGCCAAAGAGACCCTCAAAAAATTAAACACTTGGTGACTTCCAAGATGGCTGCATACTGACCAGCAGCTTAATTTCAGCTCTCCTCGTGTGAAAAAAGAAACCAAGATAAGAGCTAGTAATCCTGACAGTGTTGGTAAAATTCAGTTGTACACTGCCTGGATGCCAGAAAAAAAGAAACAGAGAGCCTGAAAGAAAATTAACCAGCAAAGGTGTAGAGAAAGCACTGAAGGGAAAAAATATTGCAGCTTTCATAAAAAGCAGTTCAAGCTTCAGCTTTGGTTCAAGAGATGGCTTCCAGTAATTTAACTCAGATATGTTCAGAGCTGATTAAAATAAACAAAACAGTAAATGAGTATATCAACTCAAATTACTGGAAAAATGGAATGAGCTTTAAGCAGCTATTCAGATGAACTGATACAAATTGCAAAAATTAGAGGTCAAAATGTAGAAAAGGCTATCTGAGTATGAGACTGCTCAAGAAAAGCGGTTTAAAAAAAATGAGTTAAAGGACAATGCATGCAAAGGAAATCTGAGATCTTCTGTTGTACCAGTGTAACTGGAAGGAACAGACTATATTGATTTTATGAAAGCACAAATAAGCAACTAGACCAGTATGCCACAGCAGGATTTGATAATTGAAAGGGCACATTGTGGGTATACTCCAAACTTGGACATGAGAAAACAGCCAAGGCCTGTACTAGTAAAGATGCAATCATGCCAGCAGAAAGAGTTGGTCATGACAAAGCTGTGGTAGAAGGGCAGAATATTAAGAAGAGTGTGGAAAATGATTATTTAGTGTAAACCAGGCAAAAGAGAAGCAAATTTATCCCAGCAATCAGGAAATGATGAGAGGCATGTGTGAGATTTAAGCTGCTGAAACCAATTGTCTTCAGAATTTTTTTCCTGAGGGATCAAATTCATTTTTGATGCAGACCAGGTGAAGGAGGAAATACAAGTTTGTCAGAGAAAAGTGAGCCATCAACCAGAATGGGACTCTTCTTCCCATTCTTCTGATAAAAACTCATAGAAGGGCTTTGCCAGTGAAACCTTTTCCAATGTTCGAAGGGAAATGCTTGAAAGACAGAAAAAACATAGGAGCTGACTAGTAGAATTGGGAATATCTTGGACTTGAACGAGAGTCTGGGGTTGGGAGATGGAGATGCACAGGAAGAAGACCAGCAACACTAAAATCAGTGAATAAATGTGAGACTCTAAAGTATCAATCACATTTAGTGGCGGAGAATGATTGGACTTAGTTATCTTTGTTAAACTTGTGTGGGAACTGAAAGGTATATACTCCCACTTCAGGTCATTAATGTTTGGAAGGACACTAAAAAGGGAAAAAAAAGTTTGGAAGGACACTAAAAGGAAAAAAAGTAACTAAGTAGAACTTTTTTTTGTTCTTAACACTATTTGTATAAAACATTTAATTATATAAATTGCATGTTATACAGTAAAGTATTTTCAGTGATTGTTGTATGTAATACTAAAGTAAAAAATGTTCTTATTTTCAGTCTGTAGGCTTTATAATGTAAAAAGAAAAGAAAGGCTGGACAAAATATTCTACAAGCCTGGGTTGCTGGGGTGAAGGATGGGGTACAAAAGTACACAGATTATAATATATGTAGAGCTGAGATTATAATAGGTGGAGATGCTATCTATATTATTTTTGGAATGTGAATGGCCTCACAGGTATAGACAAAAATGTAAGAGTATTGAATTATATTAAGAAATGCAGAATGTAAATAAAGCCATAGGAGACACTTTTGGAAAGGCGTGTGTGAATTTGCTTAAAACATGATTTCAGTATGGATAGTCATCAAAATGTCATGAACAAAGAAAAAGGAGAGTACTTAAACTAATTGCTAGAGAAGCTCCAATAGTGATACAAAAGGGAAAGAAGATAATAATGGTAGATCTGTGGTAGTAAGGGGCTACTGGCAAGGGAAGGAGAATTATCCTGGCATATATTTATATTCCACCTAAAACTGGTATTATGGAGCTTAAGAAAATCAGCTTTCATCAGGGAATATTACTTATAGGTGAGGCCTGGAACTTGATTTGCAACAGTGAGGATATATCTGGGGGACCTAAATGTTAAAATACAACAAAAGATGGTAGATTTCTGAAAATAAATTATGAAAATATTTGGTATGGAAAATGTGAATTGAATAGTAGGAGCTGAAACAGAATTTATATATTATTCCCCAAGGTATAATGACCGGGATAGACTAGACATAAATTATATTTCACAGGAACAAGTGCATTTAACTGAAAGCTTCAACGCACATCCAATAATTTCAGATCATGCTCCAATAACAACCAAGATAAAAATGCAGGGTAAGGAAGTAAAAATGAGACACTGGCACTTCCCACCTACCTGTTAAAAAAGAGTTATTGGGGAAGATATACTTTTTTTTCAAACGTTATAGCTAGTGAGTGGGATATATAGAAAGCAGAGTTTAAAAATAGGGTAGAAATAAAAGAAAGAGAGATATGGTAATTAGTAGTACAAAATAAGGGGAATCTCACAGAACAAGGAGAGGTACAACTGCAGAGTGCTAAACAGAAAATAAGGCAGGCTCTGGATAATATGCATGAGTTTAGAAAGATTGCTGTTAAGCAATTGTTTTTTGATAACTCAACACCATAAAAAACCTTTAGCACAATGACTTAGGGAACAGGAAAAAAAAAAGATTGTTCTCAAACTTGGGGAGCCTATAACACGAAAAATAACCAGGTAGCCTGTAGAGGTATTAGATATATAACTGATATAAAGCAGAGAAATGTGGAAATCAAAGAGAGAGCACAAGTGGAAATATTTATGGAAGACTCAAGTATGCCAAGGTTAGAAGAAGATGATGCTCAACATTTAACAAATGAGATGAGGAGATGAGATAAAAATGGTGAGGTATAATCAATTTGCAGGAAAGTCTACAGGAATAAATGATATTCCTGTGGAGGTTTGTAAGCTAGGAGAGAATAAAGTGATAAATATCTGGAAGGTTTGCTTAACAGTATTTTAAAAGGATGGAAAGCACCAACATCCTCTAAGAAAGCTGAGGTGGTTGCAATACCTAAAAATGGCAAAGATTCTTCAGACCCAGATTCATATAGGCCCATTTCAATTTTAAACCTTGATTATAAAGTGTTTATGTCTATAAACTAAAAGAATTGCAAAGGTGTCAACAAAATTGATAGATATGGATCAATGTGGTTTTGTGGAGTGGAGCAAACATTTGACAATTAATGAACAGGAAGGAAGCAAAATGTAGGGAAATACCACTGCTGTTGGTGGGAGTTATTGCAGAGAAACTATTCAGAGTAAGTTGGGATTGTATGTATCCACACATTAATTGGTTTGGTAATACCCATATTTATGAGGATACAATAAAATAAGTATTTAAAATTAAAAGGATTTTGTTACAGCAGTTAAGGATATGTGGGAACAGACTAAGCAAAAGATAATACAAAAACTGAAAAACTGGAAGTTCTTGTTAATGGATATGGACAAGATAAAAGCAGTAAAATAGTTTTAGTCCCTTTAGTTTCATATACAGGTCAGACATATTTTTTATCAACTAGAGGAGAAGTTGTGGACAATAATAAAGAGTTGATGGAATATATCTGGGAGGGGAAGAGGGCAAGGGTCAAGTGGGATAAGCTTAATCTTCCAACAGGACAAGGTTGTTTAGGATTACCTAATTTGAAGGGATATTTTAAAGTTACACAGGTAAGGCTCATATACATGACACAAGCAGAAAACTATAATTTTGAGTAGAAAAGGATGGTAACGAAATGGTGGGGATTCAAGAAATAAAGAGAAAGTGGGATACTAGATGCAGATCCTCAAGACGAATAATGACAACCATGCAGAATATTTTATTTGTAAACTAGCAGAAAGTATTCTAAGAACTAAGCCAACTAGAGGATGGAGAAAGGAGATTTTACTGATAGGGATGACTGAAATTTGGGGTATAGAGAATAGGCAAGAGGGGCTGTGATTTAATGGAGAAAACTGTCAAAGGAACCAAGTATTGGGAGACACACTATACTCATCCTTTGTCAAAAGACAGTGGAAAACCCTGCCTGTCCCACTAAAACAGGACAGCTGTGCATCTAGCTTTAAGCACAAACTAAAACAGCACCTATTCACTCCTCCTGTTCATGTTCACACCCTGTTTATCTTTCTCTCAGTCTGTCTCGCTCTCTCTCAGATCTCTAGACTATCACCAGGTCCCTAACTCTCCAGGTCTCCTACCTTATCTTGTAAATGTATAAAATCCTGTCTGTATTTATAACTCTATGTATTGCTTTTCATCACTCCTATGTAAATGAAAATTAAATTTGTAAATTGCTGCATATGTAAATGCAACCTGTTTGTTACTGTATAGCACTCCTACAGAAATCATTTTGTATTAACCTCTGTCTTAACTGTATTATCCAGTGGATTATTCTAAAATCTCATTTCTACTGTTAAAAGATTGGTTCTTTTTTCCCCTGTAAAGTATTTGTAATTTTTCTAACACTACTGGAACTTTTCACCCTGGACTTCCACTGAAATGGGCGTGGTTGCCCTGCTTTTGAAACAAAAAAGCATGTAGCACAATATTACAAAAATAACTCAATAGTTGTATATGAAATGCATTGCAAAGTGACTAAAAGAAGTATTACATACTGTAGAGTAAATCATAATAATGCATATCAGATAAAAGGGCAGCATTTTCTGAAGCTGTGAATTACAACCTTGTACAGTGGATCACAGATCCACAGTCTATAGGGGAAAGCAGAGGAAAGCCATTGCTGGATCTCAGAAATGCCTTCACTAGATACATATAAAGACAGATCATGGTCAAATAGGGCCTTAGACAGAGTAATGGACATGCACTCCCCCAATCATACCAATATCCAACTGTCTGTCCCCAATTACCTATAACCACTGTTCAAACCTGTGAGCATGCATACTCATTTTAATTTATTTTTTTTTTTACTTTTGCAATGATCATTTATATTTTGGTTTAATTTAAAACTTTTCATATCACATTTTATAGCAAAAACTCAAACAACCATTGAAAAACAGACTCTCTCTTCCCTTAAAAATTCATATTTATTGAAAATGCATATGGCAGCCTATTCAACTACAATAGACTTGCTGGGATTCATAGTCCAACAGCACATAGTGAAGCCCTATTTAGCAGCTGTGTGAAGGGTACTGGAATTCAAAAGACAAATGCAAAAAAGATTTGCTAACAGCTTGGGATAGCCCAGTAGATGCAAGTGTCCCTTTTCAGAGGCAGAGGAGTAGCACTGGCTGAAGTTATGTGGAAAGACTCGTACGGTAGACAAACAAGGCTATCAGAATCAAACTCTGTACTTCAGAAGCAGCACATTAACAGCTCATACCCTTACTAGCTGCTTTAAGTACGAAAATGACCATTGTAGCCAATAAAGGCTACATTTTACACCCTTGTGCCTACAAATACAGGCTAAATTACAGTGTATTCATAGTTATTATACTAACATTCGACTCGTAGACTTCACGCTGTCCAGTTTATTCACAGACAAATAATAAAACACACTGCCAACAAAACAAGGCAACAGAGTATCATACCCAAAGAATATGTCTCATATGATGAAGCTCCTGTTTACTACTACAATCAGTTCCTTCCTTTACACCATAACTAGTAGGAGATGCAGGAACCAAGTAATAATACACACGCATACAAACACAAAACCATTAGTTAGAAGAACTTGTATGACTGTACACCTCAGATATCTGCTTGAGATCAACTGAATGAATAAATTCACAAATAGGCTAGACATGTATCTAAGCTCACTGCTGTCAGAACCATGCAGTGGAATGCTTTGCAATCCCCCTCTGCCCTCTCAATGTTTTAGCTCAAGAATCAGAAACTAAGACTCAAAAATCAGGAATAGATTTTAACAATAGCATTTTCAGAATGATAGAAAGTCCGAAACTCACTTATCTGTCATTATTTAATGACTGCAATCAACGACAATTTGCCAGAAAGCTACAAATTTTACAACAGACCAAAATACTTCTCAATGTTTTTGCTCAAAGATTCTGGACAAATCCAGAAATAATGGCGGGGGGGGGGGGGTGCAAATTTTAAATATTATTTTTTTTAATTTTTTATTTTTTTTTGGCCAGTGTTTATATGATGCCCAGCTTGCCATAAACATGTTTAGCTGTGCTCACCTGGTTTGCGTGAAGTGTAGCAGTACACAAACTGAAAGAATGGACCACCCAGGTTGTACACAGGACCCAGACAGCCACACATATGAACCAGATACATTCAATTAATAATATTGTGCATCACGCAAACACGGTAAGCAGCATTGCGTTATGACTAACAGTGAGAGCTTTACAATAACTACTAAGATAGCGGATATAATTTATTTATTTATTTACATTTGTTGATCAGAAGTGTCCAACTGGACATAGGTCCATTTTCAGCGGAGGCCCAGGGAGAAAAGCTCCACAGTTAAAATAAACAGACAGTAGTTACATTGGATTACATATCGATTAACAATTTAACATAGCAATTCCTTACAACATATTTACAGATGAAGAACATAGTACATCAGTAGACAACTAGAATCTTTATTTGTGACGTACATAACAGACATTAACAAATGTTACAATATGAAGTTCCTGCTGTATAATAAGTACTAGGCTTATGAGCATCTGAGCTTGCTATAATCAAGGTAGTTAGTGGAGTGGAAAGAAAGGTAGTGGTTGGATGGGGTGGGTGATATTATAGTGGGAGTTGCAAGGGCATAGCCAGCATGTTTTTAGGTGCACTTTTAGTAAAGTTTTGAAGTGGGTGCATGATGGTATGGAGGTAATTGTGGGTGGGAGGGAGTTCCATAATTTGGCTATGGTGCAAGAGAATAGTGCTTCACCAGCAGAGTTATTGGCTTTAGTGATCTGCAAGTGATTTTTGTTGCTGGATCTTAGTGGTCTGGTGGTGCGATAGGGTTGGAGTAGATTCTGGAGGAGTGAGACATTTAGTGGATGGTTTACTAGTTTGTGGGCGAGTGAGAGTTGATACCACTGAAGGAAGTGAGGAAGTTCAAGCCAGCCCAGTTCAGCAAGAGATAGACAGTGGTCACTATGGTAGGATGCCCCTGTGGCAAATTTGGCGATTTTGTTGTAGCAGATCTCTAGCTTGTTTAGATCGCATTGCCTTAGGTTGGTATATATTGGAGAGGCATAAAGTAGGGTGGAGATAAGGTGGGAATTTGCTATTGAAATCTTTGCTGATTTGGTGAGAAGTTGCTTATTTCTGTATAATGCTCCTAGTTTTTTGTGGACTTTTTTTATGGTCATGGATATGTGACTGTCAAAATTTTAGTTTATTGTCTATTTCCACTCCTAGCAATTTGGTGTGTTCAGTTGGGTATATAGTAGCATTGTCTTTTGCTGTGATGTTAAAGTGAGAGTTGTTTTGAGTATGTTTGGTGGGTTGGAAGATGAGTAGTTTAGTTTTGTTTGGGTTGAGTATTAATTGGGCATCGGATAACCAAGTTTCAACAGAGGAAAAGGCTTCCTGTGTGACTTTTTGCACTTTGGGTAGGGACTGGGCTGAGCAGATGATGGTTGAGTCATCTGCGTATTGCATGAGTGTGCCATGTTTGGTGGCAGAGGCTAGATTATTGGTGTAAACAGAGAAGAGTAGGGGTCCAAGGATGGATCCTTGGGGAACCCCTATCGAGACAGGTAGTTGGGGAGATATGTCATTCTGCCGTACAACGGATTGTTGGCAGTCAGACAGGTAACTCTGAAACCAGTTGGTGACTGATTGAGAGAAGGATAGGTTATTGAGGACAGAGATAAGTTGTTTGTGTGTGACCATGTCAAATGCTTTAGATAGGTCTAGGAAAGTAGCAGAGGTGAGATAGCCATTGTTTTTATGGTGAAGGAAAGTGTTAGTAAAGGTGAGTAAGGCAGTGGTAGTGCTATGGTTTGGTCAGAAACCATGCTGAGTACTGGAAAGGAGGTTGGCAGTAAGGAGGTAGTCTGAGACCTGAGAGTGTATGCATCTCTCTAGTATTTTGGAGAGTGGAGAGAGAATAGCTATGGGGCGGTAATTGGTTAGTTCTGTGGAGGGTCCACCTTTGTGGAGGGGAATTATGTGTGATACTTTCCACAGTGTGGGAACGTAAGTTTCTGACAGAGATCGGTTAATCAAGATGGATACTGGGTAGGCCAGAGCATCAGCTGCGATTTGTAGGTATTCACTTGGGAGGTTGTCTGCTGCTAATTTGGTGGATTTAAGTTTAGTTAAGAGTTTTTTAATGTTGGAGGTAGGTACAGGAGAAAAAGAGAAGGCAGTGGGGAGATTACTAGTTGAAGGTGTGGGTTGGAGGGGAGGGGGGGTTGTGTTGTTTAGCTAGTGATATTATGGTTTGTGTGAAGTGTGTGTTGAATGAGGTAGCAATATTTTCTGAGGAGTGAGGGATGTTAGGAGAAGGGGTACTGACTTTACCTGAGTGGAGGATGGAGTTTAAGGAGGACCAGAATTGTTTGGGGCTGTGTTGTGAGGAGTCTAGGGCAGACTGGTAGTATTGGAATTTGTCCTGTTTTATTAGCTTTTTTTACTTTATTGCATAGTTCTAGGAATTTCTGTCTAGTTGAGGGGGTTTTGGTTTTGCGCCAGTGCTCCCCGGCTTTATCCCTGTTGTTCATTTCTGACTTAGTGGTTTTCTGTAGCCATGGGGAGGGTTGTGCTTTGGTTCTGGAAAGTCTTATGGGAGCATGGTAATTAAGGATGCTCAGGAAGGTAGTATTAAAAAATTCAACTGCGTCATCAAGCCTGAGGTACTTTAGAGGATGCCAGTTACATTCTTTGAGGGATGAGATCGGTTAAAGTTTAGTTTTTACGTATTTGACGGTAGATGACAGGTTTAGCTTGGTATAGGTATTTTTTGAGTAGGAATGTTGGGGAGTGATCACTGAGGCTATCTGATAAGCAGCCTGTTATATATGACTGGGGGCTCTTACTGACTAGTATCCAATCCAGGGTAGTGTGCTTGGTGGAGTTTTTATTTATCCTGGTTGGCGAGTGAACTAGTTGGGTGAAGCCATGAAGGTTTACATGATGGTTTGGATGGTTGCCAGAACAGGATTGCCAGTCAATATTGAAATCACCTAAAATGATAGTTTCTTGGGGGAGATGGTGGGTAGACCAGCTAAGGAGGTTTTCTAGTGGAGGGATGTTTTGGCCAGGTGGGAAGTTTATTTTGAGGTTGGTATATATTATTTCTTCATTGCCTATTTGTGGAGCTGATGATTTTAAGATCTGGATGTTTAGATGCTGTTTAAATATTATAGCTACACCGCCTCCTTTCTTGTTTAGCCGCTCTACTCTTAGTATGCTGTAACCTGTAGGGAGTATTTGCTAACTGGTAATGTGAGGCTTTAGCCAGGTTTCTGTCAGGATGACTATATCTGGGGAGTACAAGTCTATGGTGGCATGGAGTTCATGGACTTTGTTTGATATACTTCTAATATTTAGGCTTAGTAGAACGAAGTCACTTGGCTTTCTATTGGCTGTAATATGGGAGAAGTTTTGGTTTCTAGTCTGATTATGAGGATTGGGGTTGGAGATGGTAGGGCCAGGCTTGGGGTGGATGTCTCCACTTAGGGCTAGTTTTGATATGCATGAGGTTATTAGTTTTCTCAGTTTTTGAATGTGTTTGCATATAAGGGAAAATTTATAATTGTGCTCTGTGGGTAATAGGTATGATGGGAGGGTTACTATGTTAAGTTGTAGGGATGCTTTATGTTTGAGTAATACAGTTGGTAGAATATGTGGGGGGTGCATAGGGATGGTTCTTGAGGTAGTGGGAGGGCAGCTGAGTGAGGGTGAGACATGAGTGGTGGTGTGAGTAGTAGTACAGTGGTAGTGGTTGAGTGGGGGAATGATGGAGCTTTGGTAGGATATAAGATATGCAAGGAGAATGCATGCAGTGAGCATAGGTAAGGTATGCTTGTACATGTTAGTTTAGGAGGTGTGATAGCAGTGGGAAGATGGAGGAGGTAGTGTTGGGTTAGCACTGTGGTTGGCTATTGGAAAGATGGGAGGGGTTTGCGAGTGTAATAAAGGTGGGACCACTGGGGGTGGGAGGGAATAGGGGGCAGGGTGGGGAGCGAAGCGGGTGGGGAGCGAAGCGGGTAGAGACCCTGTTAGTTGCTCTTATGGGGGGCTGGAAAAGTACAGTTTTGTACCTACCATAAATGTAGATGTTCGAGTGTTCACCCTGCTGCAGTCATCACACTTGGGTTATCCTGCCGTCAGGCAGTCCCACAGTCGGCCCGAATTCCAAAGTCCTGGACCAGCGTCGGTTGCTGTCGCTTCTTCCCTGATGTCAGTGCACCAGAGGTATTTAAGAGGCATCCGACGCCATTTTCTTCAGTTTTTCTTGCCCCAGAGGTCAGGTGCCCCCAATAGGTAGGCAAAATATATATGGTTATATAAAAATCAAACAAAACCCTTAGGCACAAGCAAATACACCACAGAGGTAGTATAGGAAGAAGTGGTAGAGATAAGTTCAGCTAGTTCAGAGGGGATGGAGGGAGGGTAACCTGGACTGCAGCAGGGTGAACACTCGAACATCTACATTTATGGTAGGTACAAAACTGTACTATGTTCATCGTGTTACCCTGTTGCAGTCATCACACTTGGGTTGAATCCCAAAGCTAAGGATGGGAGGTGGAATTAAACAGGGTTAGAAGAAGCTAGTAGGCCCTGCAAAACTGCAGTGGCAAAACCAGCTCTAGTCTTAGAGTATACGTGTAGGAGAATCATACATGGTACATTTGACTAGCACATTTACACAAGTGTCTGTATACTTGATCTAGAACCTGCATTGTTTTCCACTGTTGTGCATCACTTACCATTGCACAGACATTTTATTTATTTATTTAACATTTGTTAACCGGCATCACTTACTACTGCACAGACATTTTATTTATTTACTTAACATTTGTTAACCGGCAAAGTCTGACTTGGAACGAACCCAATTTTCAGCGGAGGCCCGGGGAGAAATGCTCCAGACACATGTCTTTATAATGTGGGAGGAAACCAGAGTACCCGGAGGAAACCCACATGAATGCAGGGAGGACATGCAGACTCTGCACAGAAGGCACCCCAGCTGACAATCAAACCGGAGAACCTCTTGCTGTGAGGCGACAACACTACCGCTGCACCACTGCACCGTCCAACATGTTGCACGCCAGTGCGCATCCTCACCTACCATGTTTGCGTGGCAGTAAAGCACAACTTTTTTCAAATATTGTAAAACCAAAATGTGCACACTCTCAGTAAGCATGAGATGTGCAATAGGTGGGAAAACATCAGCATATAAAGTGCAGTTGGTGGGAAATGCTCATTATACATTGAGCTTGAACTGTGGCAGGCATGTCAGGAGTTGCTGGAGAGGGTGTGCACTTTCAGACACAGAGGTAGGGGGTGTCCAGGAGTCCAAAATGTTTGTTGGACTCCTAGTTAAGGAGCATGGGCACTGGTTGCTGCAGCTGGACTATTCAGCCTCAGAATATAAATCAGAAGCCTAGAATAGTATTGCCAGGGTTTTAACTAGTACTCCAGGTATCCCCCGCACTGGTGAACAATACAGACATCACTTCAATGATGTCCAGAGGAAGAAACCAGATACCCTCAACCTTTGATCAGAGAATTTCGGACAGGGGACACCCCACAGATGTGTAAGTATCAATTTCAGTGAATAACTGTAAGAGTTAAAAGCTGAATATAGGTCAAGACTGGTATTCATAATGATGTTCTGTTTTTTCACAGTTGCTGCAGAGTGAGCCTCAAATGTTTGGTCACATGCCGTGCGTTTAGTAAGGATACAAGAAGCATGTGGTATGTATGCATCAAAACAGTACTGTCTAAAATAGTATAATAATAATACTTTGTATAGTAATTTCGTAGCATTAAAAGTTAAGGACAGCTTATCTGATATTTAATACAATTGTATCAAATTGAAAATGCATATCCCAACTGTAAAAGAAAGTATGCATGCCTTAGTCTGTTGCACAAAGCAAGGTGCCATATTCTCTAATAACACTGAGCATGCATCTCTAAACTGTAAAATCAAAGTATGCATGCCGTAGTCTGTAGGAAAAAAGAACAGTACTGTGTTTGAGAGTAGTCATCGGTTGTGGTTTCAAAAACCACACTTTCCCAAATGTACAGCATTGTTAGCTTTTCATCATTATTGGAATGCAGCTTCACACCTCTATACCAGTGGCACAAATGACCTTCTGTAAACTGTAATCAGCATACCTGAACATGCATATGTGCAATATATGCACACATCAAGGATTGATGGCTGTAATATGTACCATAATGTGCCTCTGTTATGAACTGTGTGGTCTTAAAAGTAAGGAAGAAACTTGTAAGGAGTTTGTAGTGTTAAAAGTAAAGGCAACAGAATAGAGTCAAACAATTGTATTAATGCTTTGTACATCAAGTATGAAGTTACTAATGTTATCCTTTTTATTTTTTTTTTGTTTTTTTACTTTCACCCCAACCCTTGTCTCTGTTTTTCCCGCAACACAGTTGGGTAGGCATGTCCCACAGGATCCACTAGCTACAGCACCACTGCCCAGCACGTCTGGTGCACAACCTGGTAGCACCCCTCTGCTACCCCTGCACTACCCAACTCCTCAGGTAGTTCTGCAGTGGTGAATGTGGTGAGTTTATCACCCATGAAGAACTGCCAGGGATGGTGCATAGGATTATGCACCACACTGTGGGCACTCGTCTATGCTGAATGGAGCGCCTGCTCTCCATACTCGTGCAGAGTACCAATAGGAAGCACAGATGTCAGGCACTGCAGCCAGCAGAGCACTGAGGTGACAGTGATGACATTCAACTAGATGACGACTAGATTCTTACTGTCAACCACCTTAATGTGCATGGGGCCTGGATATCCCACCCTCACCCCAACCATGGCGATCACCCACCTCAGGTGTCTTTCACCATCCCTGTCTCTTGTCTTGTTTATCTTGTCTGTCTGCAATTGCTTCATCACCTGTCCAACTTACCTCACACAGACATTCCTACAGTCCTTCCCCAACATTCCTCTCTCCCCCTCTCAAAACAAAACAATAAAAATCATCCCATACATTGCTCTCCATTTCGCACACATGTCTTCATGACCCACATGATTCGGTCCAATTCTCACTGTGTTGTGGTCACCCCTCTCTCTGGAGGTAGCAGTCCAAATTTGGCAAAATTTGTGCATATATGTTCATGTTTTATTCTTGAAGAAATGGAAAGCTATGGCTGACTGTTGGCAAACATAAATGCCATGGGTGGCCGCAGCCATACTTATGAGCAGGTGCACCACAAGGTCACGGACATGACCACATCTGCCCGAAGGCAGGCAGCTGATGTTGCCCAAGACCAGTGGGTAACCGGGGTTGAGCCTGCTGCAGAACAACCTCTCACACCCAATGAGGAATTCCTGGCAAATTTTCTACAAAAGGACAACTCACAGCAGAGTGGCCCACAATATGTGATCGATGTGGGTGCCCCACCTTCTCAGTCCCAGGAAGAACTTACAGGTAGGCTTTGTTATATGACCAGTTGAATACGGTTATATAGTAAAACAATTGAAATAAAAATGTTAGTTGTGTCACATGTCTTTTTTGGGGGGTTGAAGGTACAGTGAGAAGCTCAGTTTGGAGTTGTCGGCTATGTTATTGTTGAAGTAACAGCTCATGCAGATTGAGAGGAGTACATGTTAAATATGATGATTTTGGCTTTACCTTTTGCTTAACTTATTTTGGGACCATCAGGAATCCATCAGCATATGCCTCTTGCCAATGGTGAGCCAAATAAAGTTATTTCAGTAATGCAAATCAATTTCCAGAAATATAATGTGTCATTTTAGGCCTGTTGTGTGTAGTGCGGGTATTAATGTATGCCTGTGTTTCTCCCTTTTTATCACAGGTGATCATGACAGTGAGACTGTGGGCCCTGTGCTAGCTGCTGTCAGTGTCTCATCACACACTGATGATGATGGTGGCAAAACTGGGACACAGTCGGGAGGTGCAGAGGCTGAATCTGACACAGAGGTTGGCATCCAGGCAAGCCACCCCCTTCTTTTTCCCTGCACACAGCTTGTAGGCCTACTCTTACCCAGTCCACTGAGGCCAAAGATATTGGACAGGTGGAGGCCAATGACATTGAGCAAGGAGTGTGGCTACTGCAGGTTCAATGCCTGTTGAGTCTGGCCATAGCCAAAGTGAAATACAGAAGGATTAATGGGAGTGCTCATAGGGGGCCTGCTGTCCCTCCTCCACTTGGTGTCTCTTCGTGTGTCACACAACATATGTTTGGGGCTGAGCATAGGCACATTAAGAAAGGTGTTCAGACAAATGCCCAGGGTTATGGATGTGGCACATTCTGACATGTGTGACTGCCTCCACAGTGTCACCAATTCCCAGATGGCATGTTGTCATGAGGGGTGTCTGTCATGGAACAAGCAGCATCTGTGAAGGAATGTCTGCTGGGAGGGAATAGCATCTTTGCGAGTGTAGGTCAGCCACATCATCTGCTGATAGCCAATGTAGCCATTCCCAATCATGCTCCCATAGTGTCAGTACTTCTGCTGGTCCATCAGTGAGTGTGTTGTCCACACCCAGACTTGGCAGGCCATGGGGTCATGGTCCACGATGTTCCCGTGAAGGAAGCATGTCCTGCAGACATTGGTCATGCTCAGGTAGCAGTACTCCATCTGACTTTGGGTATGGAGGTGCCAGTGCAACTCCTGGCAGAGCCAGTTCTTGTGGCTGGGGGTGACAACTGCCACCTCTACCATGCATGGCTCACACCTGTCCAACATACAAAGACGTAGATCTAGCACTGAGCTTGGCTGTGTTCATGTAGACTCTCACACACCACTTTCACATGGAGGACCCCTACAGACACACACACACACACACACACACACACACACACACACACACACACACACACACACACACACAGCCTGCCTTCTTCCCTTTCTCCCTCACACACACTCACTGACATTTTATGTCAGCATAGACCTCCTGCCCCCCCCCCCTTTACCCTGTGCAAGTGACAATAACCGTGACATATCCCCGTTTGCTTTCTTTTGGATTCAGGGATACAAAAGCTTTGTGTCTGATGCACAGAGTGCATAGCTACATTAGTGCCTAGTATATCTGCATTTGTGTTGTTGAACTGATAATTGTACCTGTCAATTATATTTGCCTTCCCAAATGATACAGTGTCAGCAACTTCTAGTCTATTTTCATGTAAGGGTTGTGAAGTCAGGATCTGTAATGTGTGTCATTACTTTATAACCTTTGTCTTTTAAGGTTTTCCAGTGCATAAGTATGGTGCACATCATAAGACATGCCATCACATTCAGAGCTCAGGATTCTATGACAGCACTGTAATCAAACTCATCAGAACAGTAATACAGTATAATGCTCTCTTTTGCATGAACCTCACCAGACACATGAAGCAGCTGGACAGACCACAGGGCTTTCTCATCAAGATAACACAGGGCCTACTAACCATGACATGATATATGTGGGTAGATTAAAATACATGTCATTGCTAGCTGTTTGGTATTGCATTAAATTGTAACTGTTATTCTAAGCCTATTACTTTTGGTTTAAGCACTGGGGTTTCAGGCCAGTTGTCTTACATTAAGAGGGTTTGTAGTCTACACTCTTGTGGGAGGAGACTGTAGCCTCTGTCCTTCTGAGCTGGGAAATGCTGGTTGAATGCTTATTGTAGTGGTTGTTCTAAGTGTCTTTGTTATGGTTTAAGCACTTGGGTTCCAGACCACTTATTTCACACTACAAAGTTTTGTTGTCCACACTCTTGTTGTAGTATTCTACTGAATTGCTGCTTTAAGCTATTCTTCTGGTGTGATTGCAATTTTCTGCACTTTGGATTTCTAGTACTTCTGCATTTTATAGCATAGGCTCAATTCAGGTTTGCTGAATCTGGACTGTTTGGTATCATTGGAGAACGAAAACCAGCCCTCTTACATTAAGAAGGGGCCCCTGCACCCTTGTGGTAGAACTGTGCAGCCAAGAACCCATCTGAGTTGGGATTACTGGAATAAGGCTCAGTCTTCGTCTTTCCATGGTTTACTTTTTTAAAATAGTTTAACTTTACTTGTATTCCAGCGTCGTGTTTGGCTGGGTTTGCACTCAGTTTACCGTAGCTGCTTAGAGCTTGCACTGCTGACCTGTGAGCAGCTCATTTGTGTGTTGTGAAACATTGGAGAATTTTTGTAACCTTAGCCCTCTATCACATAGACACATTTTGATAGTCTTACACCAAAACCTGGTCCATCTAGCCCACTCCCCACTAGTTACTACAGTATATACCTTCCATAATGGATGGACAGTTTCACAGCATTTCTCCAGGCAGTCTTGATTTACTAGGGCATCCTGTGGCAACAGAGCAATTGCAAAGCATTCAGGTGATACCCTTCTTCACTGCTAATAAAATTAATGACAAGTAAACCAATTTTTAAACAATTCAAATAAAACACAAGATGCAGTCAACCAAGCAAAGATTAAAATCATTAAGAGACTTATGCTCTATAATCCAATCCTTATTCCTAAATATACTGCATTTGTAGTGTTACACATAGTGTTATGCTACATCTAACACTACAAATGTAGTATATTTAGGAACCTGTACAAAATGCTCTTGCTTTTATGTGGGTAAATATAGCTGTAAAATTAAGAATTGGATTACAGAGCATAAATCTGATATGCGCAGAAGTATTCGAACAAATGCCTTGGCAAAGCATGTTCTAGAAGCTGGTTCTGACCATGAATTTAAATTCAGAATAATTGACATTGAACATAAACA
Organism: Protopterus annectens; assembly: GCF_019279795.1. NCBI lineage: Eukaryota > Metazoa > Chordata > Ceratodontiformes > Protopteridae > Protopterus > Protopterus annectens. The sequence goes on from NC_056739.1 coordinate 998,435,309, forward strand.
TACTAGAGAAGAGATACTAATAATGTACTGGAAATCAGTGAATACAAATGGATTTTGAGACTACAGGCAGATTTAAAACCTGGTATAAACAGTACAGTATTAAACCTATTTTAATTCAGAAGCAAATGCAATGCCATTAATTTATTTATTTATTATCTGTTATTATCTTTGAATGACTTTGTATGATGGAATACTTACCACAGTGTCTTTAATTGATCTTAATATTTAATTGGCTGACTGTCTCATGTGTTTTATTTGAATTGTTATAAAAATTGCTTTAATTTTCATTAATTTTATTAGCACTGAGGAAGGCTATCACCCGAATGCTTTACATTTTATGTTTCTGTTTCAGTAAACAACTTGGTGTGTCTTAGGTAGAAGTTATCTTGTTTTGCTACTGTTTCTCTGACTGCGTTTACCATAAGAGAGTGTCCCATTTCTTATCCCTGGTTTGCAACAGAGCAATTGCCTCATGTATATTGACAAAGAGTTACTGCTAAAACAAACCAATACAACATGTGAGAGCTGTATCAATACTATGAATTTGCAATCAATTCTCTCACATAACAACAAACCAGATATCAAACATGTTGTCAGCACACACAATTCACCTCTTGCACACGAGTTCACAACACATAAACCCACATACGGAGGTACTTGCTAGAAACCTAACTAAAGATCAGAGACCTCCTAAGCACAAATCTACTGCAAACAGTGCAGACCCATCAGAATCCACTATACATAATACACACAGCAGTGTCTCAGCCAATAAGCCCTTCAGGCAAAACACCTCAAAACCCAATGTCTTGCTCATAAGCAACACCATAGTGGGAAACTCAGATGTCTCCCCACCAGGCTGGACAAGAAGGTCACAGTCAGCTGCCTGTCAGGTGCCAGGGTCCGTTAGATCACGTATGTACTCAAGTCTCTCAACAAGTACCATTATGACTCATAGTCCATGTTGCAGTGAATGACTGCAGATGTATCTCACTGTACTGTATGAAGATGCTTGCCTCCCCCCATAGTGGCCTTTTAAGGCAACGTCAGAACAACTAAAGTCCCAACATAAAACAGTCCACTAGAGACAAACTGAAAGTTATGCTGCTTAACACAATGAGTATAAATCAGAAACTGCACTCACTGGAAGAACTCCTTACCTTGGAAGATGCCCATGTCTGTGCAGTCACACAGGCATGGTTGTCTGTGCAGTCACACAGGCATGGTTTAAAGCTGCAGAGAGCCCCCAGCCATGCAAGGCTACAATGCCTTCCACATGTTCAGGCATCAAAATGAGCCTGAGAGAACCAAAGGCAGAGGTGTATACATCACCATTAAAGACAAATACACCACCAGACTGATCAAAGAGTACAACTCCATAGTACTACTCCAAGTCCATCTAACTGTATGTAAAACCGCCTTCCATATCATTGTTAGCTACAGGTCCCCACCATGAACCAAGAGTACCACTCTGCCTACTTGGACCTACTTAAGTCAATCACTATACAGCCAAACACCTTAGTCGTGTGATATTTCAACTATCCTTCCATCGATTTGGAGTCATATATGTGCACAAACATGGCACCCTAAGGTTCCTGGACTTTGTTAATACACATGCTGTGTTATAGATAGTCTGCACCTCCACAAATGGCTCAAATGTCGTAGAATTAGTACTCACCAACATAGTACTTCTCTGCACTAACCCCTGTATGTTGGTCACGGTGGGATCACAGTTCAGTGTCTTTCACATTCACAATCATACCAGACACCCCATCAAGAGGAGAAAGGATGAAACATTTTTCCAAAGCAAATTATAGCCTCCTAACCAGTGCCATAAACAGTTGCAACCCCTTGCTACCACTGTCATCAACAATGAGTACTACAAAGCGGTGTACACAAATGGCCTGACTAAACACCTGTATAAATGTATAGAGTTGGCTGAACATGAATGGATCAAAATAAGGTCCTCATAGAAAACAAGCCACCCTGGTGGGCATCAAGCATACATAGGTTATACAGCAAGTGGAAGAAAGTAATGTCTAAGAACAAGAGGGAACTGACTCAGTAGAGGAAGGACACCCTCCACAGCTTGAACAAGGAAATTAGCGATCTTGTAAAGTCCTCTAAAGCCACATACAAACCTAAACTAGCATCCCTAGCTAATGATAATTAGGAGGTATTCTTTAGCTGTATCAGAAATCTAAAAGTAAACAGCCAACTTTTTGCTGAATTAGTAGTGGATGGTACCACTCACACTGACCCCTAAGGACATTGCCAACCTGCTATCAGGCAGTTTGGGTCAAACTTCACCCCTCATCCCCTCCAGACATATTCCAAAGTATACCTGTCACTAGTCCTCTACTTAGTATCTGCAAAGGGCAGTTCATAACAGCACTCTCCATGGACAGAAAAATAGCCTCTATGGGACCAAATAACATCACAGGCTGCCTGCTAAATGGTCTAAAACAGGACCTAGCAGAACCAGTTGGCAGTCTCTTCAACTACAGTTTAAGTACTGGCTTTGTCCCAGCAGAGTGGAATATAGCAACAGTAATTCCCTTGCACAAAAGGGGTCCTTCAACTGACACCAGCCATATCTGCCAGGCCATGGAGAGAGTAATCATGGACCTTATTAACAAAGACATAGGTGACCTTCAAACTGTTGTCCAGACACAATTTGGCTTCGTTAAGGTAGGGCATGCTTACTAAAACCTGGTGGATGACAAAGAATGTACCAAAGCCCTGAATGAAGGCAAAACACTAGATACAGCCTATCTTGACTTAGCCAAGGCTTTTGACACAATCCCTCACTCAGGAATCATTAATAACCTCACACAGCTGGGAATTAACCCATATATCACTAGATAGGTAGCCAACTAGATCACCAACAGAACACATACAGTCATATTTGAGGTTTCCGCCTCTAGCAGCAGGCCAGTTACCACTGGTGTACCACAACCATTTGTGCTGAGCCCCCTATGTTTTGGAATGTATTTCTCAGATGTTCAGGGGAAAATAGATGGCCTGCAGCTTACCATGTTCACAGATGACTGCAAACTGGATACAACCATTGAATCCCCAATAATGACATACTACAAAAAGGCTATACACAGAAAAAAGATTGGTGCCAAAGACACAGACTCAAAATAAATGCTAAATAATGTGTTATCTCTCACGGCCAAGGGGAAGTCCTTGCGCATAATATTAACAGTCCATCTCCCTTAGCTGAAACCCAGTGGCGTATTTGGGAACACAGGTTGATAGCACCCTTAACTGTGATCATGTGTCCATAGTGGTAAGAAAGGCCTTCTATATAGCACAACTCATAAGTAAAAGTATCACATCCAGAACTAAGGATGTTAAATTTCATCTGTACAAATCCCTCATCAGACAACTAATAGAGTACAGCACTCCCTTATGTATGTACCTCACCAGACAATTTTTTTTATCTGATAAAGTCTGTTTTTAAATGATGAAGATGCTGTGTGGATAATTTCAGTGTTTATGTTCCTGAACTTGCTTAATAAAGCCTGCTTTTATAAGGAGTGATGTTGTCAGGCCTTCCTTTCAGTGCTGGCTGGTTTATTATTTGGTTCTTGTAGTTTGCAAGCACTTGCCCTGGTTTACTTTTTTGGTTACCTCACCAGACACCTACCACAGCTGGACAGTGTGATGACTCACCACTGGACCAGTAATCAAGGAGCCTCAATCCTCACCACTGGCACCAGTGGGGGTGGTCACTAGGACGATAATAGATACGTACACAGTATTTCCAGATGCAGCTCTCTGCATCAAGTGCAATTTCCCTTAAGAGCACACACAGACCACACTCAGTCTTGGGCTGGTTTCTACCTCTTTCTCAAGATCCCCAATAAGACTTCCCTCTGGCACAGCTATAGAGATGAGATCTCAGCTGCATGGCCAAGTAAATACCTCCAGCACCCTCTCTGTCCAACCGGGGCTTCATGTCCCTGCCCAAATAGCTGCCACACACACTCTGAGATTTGACTTACACACACACACACACACACACACACACACACACACACACACACACACACACACACACACAGACACACACACAGACACACACACACACAGACACCTGGGAAAGGCTGGCACAGGTTTACTAGTTATGCTTCCTTTTGCCCAGACTATAAGGTAGTTATCGCTGCCACCAGCAAACTCATCAGGTACTTTAATGTCCTTAAAGGGTGTACAATCTTACTGTGTAATGTTACTATTAATGCAAATAGTAGTTTGACCAAGATCAAGGCTACTAAGAGTGACCCAAATGGTTTACACTGAAAACCTTGAAATTGTATCGGTCAACTGGCATGTGGTCAAATGGCAGTTTAAGTACGCAGAATGTTGAACCAAAATGTACTGACTACACTACAGCATATTTGAGTTTGACATTATGCAGGGCGATTGCAATTCAGTGAAGAACAGGGAATTATCCAATTTCCTCACTGTAGTACAATATCAGAGTTGACATATTTAATGTGCAGGGGGCATAGCAAAATAGTAGAATTAACATACCATTGACTGTAGAGTGTAATGGTACATTACTGTGCATTGTACGAGGTGAGTGATGTCACCTCCTGCTATGTCGAATACATCGAACTACGGATGTCGATGTATTCATTTTCACTTTGGTCGCTGTTTTGAAATTCCGAATTTAGCATATCAGGTCGACATTCTAAATGGTTGACTGAAGCAGATTCAGAATTCAATAGTAAACCGGCCCATATTGTGTCACCAAATAAATATGCAAGTACTCTCAAAACTTAAATATCTCTAGACAGATCAGCCACAATGAAACGTTTAAATATATTTGATAATAAATAATAAAAGAATAAGAAAATACTCAGTATATATTCACAGTGACATCAGAGTTCAAAATCACAGGAAATATTCAAAACAACATTGCAGGACAGTCTCAAATAAAGAAAAAAATCTAAACTAAGCTGTGCTATAATCCTGACTATATCTAAGAGAATTATACTGTTCCCTAGAAACTTACTTCATCAAAGCAAGAAGATGCGTGGTGAATGGGTCTTGTTGTCAGTTCCAAGACAGAATACAGAATGCCCTGTCTCTCTAAGAGAGTTCTCAAATCAATATCTCAAATATTACTGCTGGGATAGTTTGCAGAATGACAATTTCCTGTCATCTGACTCTATCCCAGGTGTAACCCCCACTGCTGGAAACTGACAGTAATTAGCATCTACCTGCAAAAATGCATAGACCTCAGATCTTTAGCTGATGCTGGAAACCATAAAACAATTAGATTCCTTCACATTTCAAGACTAGTAATTATTTCAACCTAGAGACAATACGGAATGCTCCCTAGATTTAGACATTGTGTCTCCTTGCTGCACTGAAACTGAAAGATACCATCTTTTATGGTGTAGCCATAAAGGATTTAAATTCAGTTATTTTTCTGAAGTTAACCTCCTGCATTCCAGTTTCCAATGTTAAAATACATACATTTAAACAGTTAAAATAGTGCACGTACATTTCTGTTCATTTCCATTAGGGCACACTGCAGTTACGTTTTAAGCACAAGCACTTTATAAAATACATTTTTAACACACATCTGTACAAACCAGTTTGATATACACATGACATACAGTTCTAATACATTTGTAACACAAGCATCTTACACAAATCATTTCTATAGTCACCAACGACATATAATTATTTACATTCTAGCTAGCTGGACAGGCAGTATCTCCCTTTGTCACAGAGAGACCTCAGAGGGTTCTCACCAAAACAATTCAGGGCCTGCACCACATGACTGGCATGGACAGACTGAAGGTCCTGTCACTGTACTCTGTATCTTATAAGCTGCTGAGAAGCGACTTGTGCCTGGCCTACAGAGCAGTCTCAGACCCTGACCTAGAAGAAAATGCTATACATCTACAAGTCACATGGGACAAGATTCACTTTCTCTAGGTATCCTAGCCTGCAACATTAACAGGACATACTGGAGTGACAGATATGTCTCCCAGAGATTGCCAGTCCTCTGGAAAAAAAATCTCAATTCACATTAAAACAGATCTCCTCAATGACCCTATTTAAGTGTAACCTAGCCAACTGGATGGGAAAACATAAATTTACTCCGGGTGTTTCACCTGTGTCATTCTTGGATAAGGGCAGTTGGTGATGATCATACACTTGCACTGCAAATATAGATCATACAAGTGGGTCAATAAGGGAACAATGGTATAACATGGCAAGGATTATAAAGTCCCTATGTTCAGTAACCTAGTAACCTCCCATGAACCTAAGGTGATGTCTGCTTGGGCTCCAGGCCAGTTTCTAATCCTGCCCTGGTGGGATCATTGTATATGCAATAATCTGATATAGCCGATTACATCAGCATTGTCTTCTGAGCATATGGTGATTACAGTATCCTACATGCTGGTATAAAAGGATCTCTGTAATGTTACATCAGCATTGTCGGCTGGGGATAATAGTGTCCTACATGCTGGTGTAAAAGGATCTCTGTAATGTCAAGTAACATTACACACACACACACACACACACACACACACACACACACACACACACACACACACACACACACAAAATGCAGTGAGAACAGAACCCTTACCTAAGTACACAGACTATAGAACATGGTAAGTCTGACTTTTACATGGCTGGAGGTCAAATTATAGTGAATGACATCTGTAGGCCATTTGGGAGACAAGAGGTTGGATGTGTAGACTTGTGCAAGTATGAAAAGGCTAGCAAGCCATGCTACTGGATAAGTAACTATAGGATAGCACATCTGCTCTGCTGAGTAGAAACACAGATGCACCCAGTTGACTGCAGTGAAAACAGAACCCCTACCTATGCATATAGACTATAGAACAGAGTACTCTATGCAAGCACCACAGTGCAAGTCTGACTTTTACATGGCTGCAGGTCAACATATAGCAGATGACATCAGCAGTGCATGTTGGAGAAAAGAAGGCATGGATGTGTAGGCAGGTGCAGGTATCAAAATACTGTCAATGTATGGGATTGGGGCAGTAACTGCAGGCTACACACTTGCTCTTCTGGCTGGATATACACACACACACACACACACACACACACACACACACACACACACACACACACACACTGTTGACTGCAGTGAGAACAGAACCCCTAACTAAGTGCACAGTCTACATTAGACAGCACTTTACACAAGTACCATGACTGACCTTGTCCATAAGGGAGCACATAACATTATATATTACACTTTGTAGTGTGGTTGATATATGTGTGTATAAAATATTGAGCCCCCATGGTGGTTGAACTGGTTGTGGGGGGGATAACACATGTACGTATTGTGAATATATGACATACATGTAGAATGTGCCCTGACTTTCTAATGTTTGCACATGTAGTTTTCTGCCATACCAAGGAAATGGACAACACTAATAAGAAAGCATTATATATACAGTTCCATAGCACAGTGAGCAGCGGATTTGTGAGATAGTTAAAGTGTACACATATGCGAGTTATGCCTGTTTGTGGGTTGGTAAGCACTGTGCAAATGCAAGACGTATTGCTAACATCAGTAAAAATATTATATGGCATATACTGTATTAGAACCAAGAACCATATGTATGGCTGTTCTATACTTACACCTGCTGCCACAAGAATGTTGAGGAAACACTTGTGTATGTTGCACCTCATTGCTGTAAACTGCAATGTCACAGCAGTAAAACAAAGATTGTGCACTCTGTACTAGAACCCAGTACCATCTGTACTCTAGGCGGGGTTTTCAGGATGGCCAAGGGCATTAATTGAATGCAACCAGTTACTATTTTTGGTCGTCTGATTCATAGGTGGTCCACTGTGCTTGTTGCAACCCAGATAAACAGCCATTACCTGCTTACGCTCTTTGCAGTATGCAGCACATCACACAAAAAGGGCAATGAAAAAGGAGCCGAATAAGAAAGAAAACCTTAACAATGGACACATATGAGTAAAATAAGTGTCTGCTGTCAGATGTTAAGGTACTTTCTGGACAAATCCACCACTATGTGCTTCATTACTGCACCAAGTTAAGATATACAAGGATATGCCATAATATTATTACAGAATACATTCTAGGTTCAGGACTTACCTTGCAAATGCAGCAGATGAGAATTTTATTTCAGGCCTAGAATTTCCTTGTGTCTACTGCCATGGGATGGAAATATGCAGGAAAAAACAGAATGTTGGCTAGATGGATGCCTTACAACTTGTTGAATATCTCCACCGTACTGAAATCACCTGCTTATGCTGTATTTAGCAGCTGTGAAAAACATCTGCTACTTTACTGAATATATGAACTCTTTTAGTGCCCATTGGTGCATAATGTTCACATGCACGCTGCTGCATGCACCAATGCTGAAAGAAGGACAATACAAGGGAACTTATTGCTTTTGTCCATGCCTGTTATATTGCACAAACATTTAGTTTAAAAAGTAGAGGCAAAATTGCTGACCTTGTAGTAGAACCATAACCTTCTATACTCTAGCCCTACACATACACATTCTGCAACAGGAATAGTTATGTGACATGCATCAAGAAACTTGCCATTCATTCCTCCATTTCCTGTGGTTGCTCTAAGTGCTGCACCAGGCAAACAGGAAAGAAAAACAAAAACTAATTTTACTTTAATGCAGATAGATAAGATACATTTTAACAAACAATAAAGAGGATGACACAGAACTTGTGAATTGTGCACTGCTTAGATCCACTTGTATGTACACCTCTGCAAGTGTAACCTGACACCCCCCCCCCCCGATATCATGATTCACTGTTGCTATGCATTCAGCTCGAACACTCTGGAAGTGCCTACATAAAGTGAACATCCCTATACAGCTACAAGTTTTTGGGATTCAGCAATTCTAATGAGTTTTGACCTCATTTGTATCCTCACTGTGTTGGCAGTCCTGAATCTACATGGTTGGTACCCATTTAGGCAGGGAATCTGAAGGGGAACACAATGTTGTATAGTCAAGAGAGGGTATTACTCAGTTATATATGTGTGCATAGAGGAAATCAGGTTTGGGATTTTGTATTTCATAGGGTTTACACTTTTAGCTGCCTACATTAGTTATGATTACACTGTTCATATGGGGTCTAGGGTGCAAAGCGCCATTTATGTCATAGCACTTAATAAGGAAGTATTGCTATTTTTAACAATTTTCTAGCATCCAACATGTCTGGGAATGTCATAATGTGTGTGGGGTTACATGTTGGGGTCTGTTCTCTGCAAATGTACGGACAATTACTTGCTCTAGTTTCCGTGTAGACTCCGGTATTCGGTAAACTTTCGCATACATGGCCAACACGAGCACAGAGTCTACATGGTTACTTTACAGCTTGTTGAATCGCTCCACCATGTTCATTTCCTTAATTAGCATACAATTCAGCTAGTTATGTTATAATTTGCATCCACAAATGTTTCCATGTTTGCATGCCACTACACAGATTTTACTGAATCTAAAAGTTTTTGCGGTCATGTGCGCATAACGCCGTGATGAGCACATGGTCAAAATTATTGTGTAGGCTTTATTGAACCCCCCCCCCATTGTTTTCTCCAAGAAGTTTTTCTTATCTAACATTGTGAAAATTGATTAAAGAGGTGGAATCAGATCACTTCAGCTTTAAATGCATTACAGAGTCTACGGCAAACCCTTGGTTCATAAAATTTTGTAGCATACTTGTGGTGAGCAGTACATTGGTGCAGTGATTAGCATTGTTTCAATAAGTTTTCTGGTTCATTTCTCAGCTAAAGTGCCTTCTGTGTGGATTCTGCTAGTCCTTCCTGTATTTGCCTAGATTTGCTAAAGATACACCCAGTCCCCCACATCATAATGACATGGTAGGTGGACTTGTGGCTCTAAACTGTCATTAGCTCTGTGTGTGTGTGATGTACATAGAAACAACCAAAGGAGAGGGATGCCAACTGACAGCAACAGACAGACATATGTGGTCAACTAACTGGAGAGAATACCTATGACAGTCAACAAAATAACTGTTGCCAATCATAATAAAAAAGTCTTCATAGCAAATAAATAAATAAGCAAATAAAATTGGTGACTAACCACATCACTGCTGAACTGCATACTTGTGCTTCCCCTTTACAAATCATAGACAAATTATGTGACATATAGGTCCACAGAATTACAAGTAAGAATCATCATGAAAAACAATCAGGACAGTTGAGAACTGTGTGCAGATCTGACAATGAGGAGTTCTCTCTTCTCTAATAAATAAGAGTTCTTATTGTGATGAGGGCAGACAATCAGCAGGCTTATAACTAGTAACAAATTAAAATATACTAGGGAGCAAGTGGTGCAGTAAGGCATTTCCTTAATAGGTAATATTGGATTAGTAAATGCTGCGGACCTGATGCAGCTTATTTGTTTGCAGAGTCATCAGTTTAAAGTTTATTCACTCTGTCTCTCTGAATCAGTTAACATACTTCTGAAGAAATTGCTAGTGTGGTTTGCCTAAGTATCAATGATCACATCTGATCACATTAAGGTTACTCATTGTCTGAATAAAAGCACTTACATTATTAGGAGACAGGTAATGGAGCTCCCCTGCATCAGTTTCTACTCTAAAAAACACTGTACATTTCACATTGCACTTCATTGTCCTATAACACAAGCATTATCATTGTATACTTTAGGGAGTCAGTCACCTGGTTTGGTTATGCTTATTTTTTTGTCCCCTTACACACATGCACACTTCCTTTTTCCTCATTTTAGAATTGGGCCAAGTTTGGCACCACTTTTTTCTGTTCTAAATAGTGTTTCCATTAATAGTTCATAGGTGTACACTAGGCTATCAAAGAATGAGGCCTTTATAAGCCTAGCTAAGCATCCAAAAGTATCACACAAGTTTATATGCTGGCCTTTTGAAAGTCTAACCAGGCTTCCTAAATGTATCCTGGAACTTTATCTGCCTTAGAGTTTATTTTAAGCTGAATAAGTATGATGAGGCAAGATGTAGACATAGGTGCTAGGTCTAGGACATATTTCTGATTTCCCATCCATTGGTCCATGTTTCTATTGAATAGGGTTGTGGAAGAGCTCTGCTTCACATGGATGGAAAGCCTGTTCCAGAGAAGGGGAATTCTCTGAGTCACATACCTGTCCCTCCAAAATGTTTTATTTATGTTGCAAGTAAAGATCTAGATTGAGTAATGCTGATGCTATTTGTTTTGCATAAGTGGGCTCCATGTATACTTTGGCTGCCAGGCATCGATCACCTCTCAACAATCTGTATGAAAGAGAGTACAGAGATAGAGCTGCTCTGCTTAGGACATGCAGTTTACACCCTGCATTTCTTTGGTGAAGAACCTCTGTGGATGTTCCAGTCTTTGCATGTGCCAGGTGAGGTACATACCAAAGGGGGTATTGCACTCAATGATGTGCCTGATGAAGGTCAAATACAGTGGAAAGATGACTTCCTTAGATCTAGATGCCATGCTCTTGCTTACACATTGAGTGATATAGAAGGATTTCCTTACTACCTTAGTAACTTGGCTTCAAACAATGTGTGTCCATCTACATATGTACCCAAATTCCTGACTACTGGCTCTGCTCTTAGAGATGTGTCTTCAATGAGGTAGTTTCCTAGGGTGTCTGACTTCCCAAAGACTACTATTATGCATTTCTTGGCACTGAGTTTTAAGCAATGGCTTTGGTAGCATTCATGTGTCTGTTTTAGCCCATCCTGTAGGATGTTAGTGCCTGGGGGGATTCTATGACTGCACCTAGTTTGCAATCTTCTACAAACTTGATCAGTCAGAAGCCCTTGACAGTGGACTTGACTTCTGAGAAGTAAATACTAAAAAAGAATGGTCTCAAACAGCACTAAGGAACCCTGCTATTGACCAGCATTTCTGTGGAGATGGTCTTCCATATCCTAACTTCCTGGGTACTGAGAGCCAACTGGCTATCCAGACTGTAACATAGTGGTTTATGCCTATATCCATGAGTTTGTTTGCAATGCCTGAGTGCATTATTGTATCAAATACCTTAAGTCAGGTCAAGGTAGGCATTATGCATCATTTGCCCTCATTGATTGCCTTAGTGACCCTCTCAAAGAAGTCCACCAAGTTGACTAGGCATGATCTGCCCTTGATGATACCAAACTGTGTTGGATCAAGTATTTGAAGGTTGTCTATGTCTTTATTAATCATTTCCATTGTGACACTGCCAGATCAACTATCTGGAATTTTGTAAATAATTTTATGTCATTTGTGAATATTGATATGATTTATACAGAACTGCATGTTATATACTGAGCTTCAGGAATGTTACCACAACACATCCTGCTGGAACATAGAAGATTAACTTATAAAACTTCAAGAAAATAAGTTGAAATTAAGTGCTTAACGATTTTAGCTTCAATGCAGCAATAAGGCAGGATGTCTAGAGCTAGACGTTTTTTCTTTTGTCTTGGAGAGAAGTAGTTACTCGGTTTAAAATGCAAATGGTGTTTTATTGCTTTAGGACTTCCTAGCAGCTGCATATCTTAGAGATATGCATTTTTAACACAGAGATGTTAAAATTCTGTTAGCATCTGTTTAGCCTGGGAACTGAAGGCAGGTGACAAACAGTGATGTCACCCAAGTTGGCCCATCAGTAATGCTTGATATTAAGTTAAGAACTCTCTCAGAGAGAGAATGGGTATTTTGTACTTGACCTGGAAACATCCACTTATCATCATCATTATCTGCACTTGCTGTAAGTAAGATTTAAGGCATAGTATTTCTCTTAGAGATATATAGGAATATAGTAAAGATTAGTTTAGATTTTTTCTGTAGTTATTTGAGACTGTCCTACAATGTTGTTTTAAAATATTTCCCATGATTTTTGAACTCTGAAGTAACTTGTTTGTTTAGTGAGTATTGTCTTGTTTTTTATCATTTATTATTAAATATTTTTAAACCTATCTTTGTGGATGATGTTTATGAGACATATTTAAGCTCTTTGAGTACTTGCACATGTATTGGGTGATACTGTACAGGCCATTCCTAAATAGCCTTGCAAGTCTTGGTCAAAACTACCATTTTGATAATAGTAACATTATGCAGTAGGATTGGACACGCTTTGTAAGGGCCTTAGAGTAGCTGATAAAGAGTGGTTGGTGGCAGTGGTAACTACCTTATAGTCGGAGGCATAGCTAGTAAACCTGTGCCAGCCTGTGTGCGTGTTGTATGTTTGTATATTAATCAAATCTCAAAGTGTGTGTGTGTGTGTCAGCTACTTGGGCAGAGACATGAAGCACTGGTTGGACAGAGAGGGTGCCATAGGTTTTGACTTGACCACTAAGCTGAGATCTCAACCCTATAGCTGTGCCAGTGGGAAGTCTTATTGTGGATCTGGAGAAAGAGGGAGAAACCAGCCCCAGACTGACTGTGGTCTCTGTGTGCTCTTAAGGGAAATTGTACTTTACTGTTTCTGTACTTGTCATCCTTCTATTGTGTATGCCCCTCACTGTTGCCAGTGGTGAGGATTGAGGCTTCTTTATTATTGGCCAGTGCAGGAGCGTCACATCCATAATAATTATTTCTATGGCCTTGCATAAAAGAGTCTGTAGTTCCCTTGCTAGGGTATATAGCCATCAGTTCTGGATAGGGAATTTTGAAAGAATATGACCACGAAAGTTTAGCAGATGATGCTACCATCTGTGTTCTTTAACATACAACTTGCTCTTTCAGTTGCAAAGGCATGCTGTGGTATTGCCTTTATATCATAATCAACTTACTACATTTTTTAGGTCTCTCTCTTTATTTGCTGATTTTACACACTTTTTAATTCAGACTGCCTCCTGGTTGTCATGCTTCTCACACTCCAAAACACCTATTCACGTTTCTTCAGGCATCTCTCACAACAGCTGATATATTTAGCCTATGGTGCTAACCCCCAAAACACATACAATACCATCACACATGCCTGACTAACTACAGTATGCACTTTTATTTTGACTTTCATTGCATATTTTAAAAATCTGTCAGATAATGGACTTTCATTGTATATTTTAAAAACCTGTCAGATAATTTTGTTCCAAAAGGTTTCTTTTGACGTGCATCTTGTTAAATATTTTGGTCTAGAATTGCTATATCATATCCATTTGTTGAATGTTCTGTACGAATTGGTAATAATGGTAGGCAGCTCATGTGATGATTGTGAACTTACCAGCACTGATCAGGCCATGATGGAGCATACAATGAAAGTCAAAATTTAAAAAAACTGCTTGTTTTTTCTTTTGAAAACAAGGGATGCCACCATATCCATAAAGGCATATCACTAGCGTAGTTAAGGTACGGTACTAGGTGTTTCACTTATTTACTTTATTTATATAAATAAAATAAAATAAATAACTAGCGTAGCTAATATAATGTACTAGGCATTTCACTTGGGAGTCCTACCTTTCGATCACTAGATTAGTTGAGGTAATGCTGCAGGTGTTTCTTTAGGGAATTCTACTTTTCAATTAGATGTAACTGGTGGAATCTTATGCAATCCAATCCAATCTGTTCAAAAATGCATTTCTTAAAGATATTTAATCAGCTGTACTGCAAGATCACAATTATACTAATTGTTTTTACACTGTTTTAAGGATTTTTCTTTCTGTGCAGTTATTCAACTGTGGAGTTTGTATTTATAAGGAAGGGGGCTGTTGAAGCAAAACAGCCCAAATGGAAAAGTTGCATGGGGGAGCTTGATTAATCCTGCAAAATTGATTTGTAAGTATTGTAGCCTGCAGTTTTGGCATGTTTTTTTTCAAAAAGTATGACTCATTAGGTTTTTGGTCAGGGGATATGCTTCTGGTTCTCATAGTGGATTGATTTCATTGTAATACATAATTAATTCCTTTTTAAAAGTTTTAGTTGAAGGATAGCTGAAAAGTAGGACTCCCTAGTGAAATACCTACCTCATTACCTCAGTTTATCTACTGATCAAAAGTTAGGACTCCCAAGTGAAATATCTAGTACATTACCTTAGCTCTTGTGAAATAGTGCACATTTGACTTCCGGTGCACAAAACTGCTATCAGAAGAATATGAACAACATTTTTCAAAACTTGGTATTGTAATGGAAAAGGGTGTTACCCTTACTTCATGTTGCAGGCTGTACCCCACACCTCATAGTTACTAAAATTACCAGTGCAGTCATCAGTACTTAGAGGCAAAGCAACTACACAGATTTGCCACAAAAAAGTATTTGCTTGCATTTTCCTCAGTAAATTCAGAGAAAACTGCCATTTTTGTAATCATACCTTTCAACCTTAGACCAAAAAATCTGGACAAAGTCTTAAATAAAAATGGGACAAAGGCCCAAAAATAGGGACAATATTTAAATATTGCTCTTACAAACTTAGAAAGTTGATAGAATAACAGGTTTTGCATTAGCATGAATTTTCTAAAGGGTATGAAGTCTGAAGCTCGAATGTCTGTCATTATTTTCTAACTTCAATCTTTAATGGATTTGCCACTACTTTGCCAGAAAACCACAACTTTAAGAAAAACTGACCAAAAATATGAGGCAAAAATCTGGACATTCTATGAAAATCTGCACAGTTGAGAAGTACGTTTGTAATGCAGTGATTCGTGCTCCCTGATTTAAATCAGTTATATTTTACAAGAAGAAAAAAATTTTTTGTTTAATTTCCTTGTTTTGTTTGTTGATGCCATTTCTGTTTTCAAATCTCTGTTTACCTTGCCTAAGAGATTCTGCTCCTCTTTGTTACCAGAAATGGTGGGTCTCTCTCTCTCTCTCCACTTTAACCAAGCTACAATATTGTGTGTCCTAAACAATGAATTTCTGCTATAAACAGTCTTCTTTTAAAAACTCAGGCTAGCAGGACAGGTAGCAGATGATTAAATGAATACTCAGACTAGCAATGTAACTTTATTCTGCTGGCCTACTCAGCATTACATAGAGAATTCTGAGTGGGTCGCTGATCATAGCCGGCTTATTATGTGTTCAAGACAGGGATGCTAAGAAATCGCTCATGAGGTGAATTTTAGCATCTATGTCGAGAACACATAATAAAGGGTTATGATTGGAGACCAAATCACAATTCTTTGTAGTGCATGGAGCTTTATCTGTTCCAAGTACTACTAGTTTATAGGTTTGTAAATATGTACTAGGCTAATGACCACTTGGGTCTTTTAAAGCCTAGAGAGAGTTACAGATGAAAAAAATCATTAAGTATTTTGTCAGCTTTCGAAGCCATAAAGCATTTAGTGAGTGCTGTCAGAAAGACAACTTAAGACATTCTGCTATGTCACAAAAAGTCACAAACATATTACCAGCACAGATAGCAGATAGAAACAAATCTGTTTTTTATTCTACATGTGTCATTTGCTGGTCAGTACTGGCAGAGTTAACTACCTAGCATGATATCTGACCTTAACAACTGAAGCAAGAGATGTTTCATGTTATAGAAGAGGTTAACTGATTTGTCTTTTTTCAGATAAAGCATAATCACCATTGTGCATGTACTGCGACAAGTATAAGGAATATTACTGTCTTGTTATACATAATCATAGAAAATGCACCAGATTTCACTTCAGGTCAAATTACAAGAGCATATTATAAGAAATAATGTGCTTATCAGGAGTGTAGCCATTTTTTTTTCAGTTTGTATTCTAAAGGTCTGCATTGTTGCTCCCTACCATCATCCATGTTGCCTGCACCTGCAGTCATCTGTGTTGCCCAGCCAATACATTATGGCACATCACCAACTGCAAGTGTAGAGGCATGCAATACCATGAGGTCATGCAGTTTTCTGTTATGGGGTTTAAAGCAGTATACCATTCAAATAAATAACTCATTCTGCTCCAGCTCTTAGTAATAGCATTGCAACAAGCCTACTACCACACTAAGCCAGCCAGTACACAATTTAGTGTTATACTGTGAGAAGCCCTTCTACCTCATCAAGGTGGCCAATCTACAGTGGTCTACTCACTCCAAGGAGCACACAAAGAACACAGCTCATCTGATGACTTGTACTACAACTGGTGGAGTAATCTGTCTGGATTGCCAGTTTTAGCTTGGTTAAGAATGTTCAAAAAGTTAAAACATTCAAAGTCATTATCCTTCTACCAGCCCAAGCTGAATCAGAACATACAAAGTATGCCATTAAACATAATCTTATCCATTCTTTAAGTCACCCCCTTCAGATTTAGACTGATATCAGTTGCTAGCCAGGTACCAGACTAGATAATAATTAGTGTCCTCAGCCAAGTACACCACAAATGGACACTCCAAACTAAAATTCCCAGATAAGGTGAAGACAGTACTTCTCTTTTTCTCGGAACTGATTCCAGTTTATGACTGCAAGCTTGGGAGCATTGCCCTTAACCCCAAATTATCACCACTTTTCAAAACAGCACCTAAACTACACAAAAAGTGTACGGTAGAAATAAACAAGCCTTCAGTGCTAAAATTGCAGCATTCAGACATTCGTCATCTCTTCTCCAATAGGTTTACACAGTACTGATGGGCAACAACTAAGGGCTGACAACATAGTAAAATACCTTGGAGTCCTTATAGATGATTACCTTCATCTGATACCCATATAGCTGCTACCAACTGAAAATTACTGTATGTGACTTCCCACTTGAGCCTCTGTGGGTTTGAGATCTGTCAGGGAAGTAATGTCTCCCTTTCATACATCTCTTATTGTACCATTTATAAAGTACTGTATCCTGTTTTGTAGCCTAATTGCATGCAATATGGTGCAATTGAAGAAGGCAGAAAAGATTTATCATATAGAGAGCTAAAAGGTTTATGGACTGGTTTTATAATAGAAGACTACACCAATTTTTGCTTGGAATACCCACTAGTGGCTTAAACGCAAGAGGACATTCAGCCTCAAACATTGATTCATCAACTGTGCCATGAAATGTGACTTATCAACTCCCACATTTGCGGAATAATCTGCCCCTCTCAATTAAAGTTAGTCTATCAGGTCATAAATTACATGACATCCTGCAGCTTCCAACATATAATCCATGATGTCAAGGCCTTCAGTGGCAAACAGACCTCAGCTTGCTCACCAAACATATAAACCATGCCTCTCAACTGTCCAGATTTTCATACAATGTCCAGATTTGTGCCTCATATTTTGGGTCTGTTCCTCGTAACATTTTTGTTTTTCTGGCAACTCACTTAGGATTGAAGTCACTAACGAATGACATAAATTTGAGTTTCATACTTCATATCCTTCAGAAAATGCATATCAACATAAATCTTGTTATTCTAGCAACTTACTAATTTTATAAGAGCAATATTTAAAATCTGTCCCTATTTTTGGACCATTGTCCCCACATAATTTTATGCTTTGTCCAGATTTCTTGTGTCAAAAAGTAGAGAGGTATGATATGAATGCATAATGTTATACATTTTTGGCATCTGACTTCCTAGTATTAAATAATAACATGTGAATACAGATAAACCAGCAAACAACTCCCAGGTACTAACTTCTGGCATTCTGTGAAAAAATTAGTCCAAAAGTCTTTTAGCTCAGTACCAGCAGTGAATATTTGCTTGGCCTAAGCTACCCAGATGAGGCTTCTTTATGTAACTGTTTTAATACTACATAACTTGAGAGGGCTGTTCCCATGTTTCTCAAGAGATCATTCTAGGCATCTATGCCTGAACAGCTAGTGGCAGGAAATGTACCTAATCTTCTTTTTAAGATGATAGGAGTTTACTAGGCCATCGACCCGGCGGTCATTTCATGCCTAACAATTTCATCCTAATGTAATACCATAGATATGCTAGTCAATAACCCAGGATTGCATTTAGTAATGACTGCTCATGGCCAGGAGGGTTGTGGGCACTATCCCTGATAAGAATTTACAGTGCCTCATCCACTTGTCCAGATTCCTTTTGAACAGAGTCAAAGAGGTGCTCTGTTTCACATGAATTGGTAGCCTATTTCAAAGATGCAGCATTCGCTGGCAGACAAATCTGTCCCTCTAGCATGTCTTATTTAAGTCACAGGCCATATGTGCTAGGTGTTGAAAGAGGTGTTATTGCCATGGCAATGAAGGTATGCTAATTATTGCTGAGCTCAGACAATGCATCAAACAATCACCTTAATGCTGATCAGGTTAGCACACGGGCATGTCTACATAGTTAAAATAAAGGCAGCCCAGAGCAGTAATTTTGGCAAAATATGTACTCAGAGATAAAGGCAAAAATGTCAAAAGTGCAGTATGGGTGTTTACACTGACTGAATCTTAATTAAAAAAAAAAGTGAGCCCATTATATGCATTTCTATTCTGCTCCATCCCAGCAGCTACTATCATTTTTCTGTCTTCTTACGGCTGGTCTGCCCTCTTTTAATAGGTTTATAGGTAAGTAGTAGGCTAGCTGCCCTTGCGGGCCATTTTAAGCCTAGACAATTTCCCTCCAAAGGTGAGGATCACTCCCTGTACCTTATGTCTGTAAGCAAACACCATAACCATTATACCAACCATGAGCAGTTGAACTTTTCATCATGGGAAAACTCCAAGCTTGTTCTGATAAGTCTTTGCACCCCAACACCCACACACTCTTGGATAATGAACAATTTGCTATTAAAGGCATTAGAGCTGTCCTGATGAAGATGCAGCACTGCTGCATAGGTTATATTGGTAAATGACAAAGCCAGCTCTCCAGTTTTTAAAGCTTTTAAAGTTTTGTTCCCTTAAACATCCAGTTCAATTGAACCTGTGCTGGTTAGTAGTTATGGACTGCAAAGTTCTGCCCCTTCTTAGCACTTGTTGGCACCTTATAGACCATACAACTAGGCTGGCTGCTTTTTCTTCTCAGGCTGCTTTTTCTTCTCAGGATAAATAGACCTGCAAACACTTTAAAATACTAGTTACACTAGTCATAAAAATGCCTTAGGTATGCTCTTTGCTTGTAAAACTAGAAGCCTTCTGGTTCGTCTTTGGTCATTGTCTCAAGTTTCAACACTTGGTGTGCTAAAAGTGAAAAGAAATGAATATGTAACCGAGGCTGCTTTTCTACTTTTTTTCCCAAGCTATAAATTATAATTAAAACAATACAATTTTAAGTATTAAAAGCAAACTGACACACTCATTTAACAAAGACAAACTTAAAAATAAACTAAATAAAAGCAGTTTTAAACCAAAGGAATTTTTTTCTAGGTATCAACCTAATTATACACAAACTGGAATATGGAGCTTCACCACATGCCTCTCAACTGTCCCTGATTTCACAGAACATCCCTGATTTTGCTTTATATTTTTGCCATGTCCCTCATAAAAAAAAAAATGTTTTTTTTCTGGTTAATTAAGCACTATATTAATCCTATAATGCCAAAGAATGGAGTTTCACATTTTTTATTGTTCTAAAAATGTACTCAGATGCAAAATCTGTTTGCGCTATTAACTTTTTAAAATAAATTATTTATGAAATGTTGAGATACATGTACCTAATGCTTTGTGTGATTTGTAAACATTAGAACAAATGCCTTACCTGCTTCTTTGCTAGTTCTGTCTGTCTGTCCTGCCCCTCAGTCTGCTTTACCAACTCCTCTAAGCAGCACACAGATCACCTTCTGAAATACCCATCTCGGGGTCTGATGTGTCTATTGCCTGGCTCATGGATGGAGAAAAAAATGTTTTTGCTCTTGCTCATTGTAGAGGTGCTTTATAAAGTAAACATTTCTCTGACTAGCTGCCCTATTACATTGCCACTTTCCTTGCATGGTGGTGATTCAGTTAAACTTTGTCACGCTATGCCCTCATAAATTGTTTGCACCTCCCTAAATACTGAGGGAAGAACTATTGAAATGAAACAAAACAGCATACAAAGGCAATGTCTACAATTTAAAGGAAGAAACCAAATTATCAAACTACCTCTGCACCAACCAGCAAGGTGGAACTGTCCACCTCTCCCCATTAAGGTAGCCAATTAATAGTACTACAACAACATTGTGTTTTTGCTGTCTTCAGCCCTCCCACAGCATACCTGTTGTTTTGTTTGTTGCACCCACCCCCACCAACTAATTCAATGAGAGTATGTGACTGGATAACTATGAAGACGTATAGCTGCTAAATGCATTGCACAACTCTGAATAAGGTGAGACTTTAGGTTGCAGTGCAAATTAAAAGGTGAAGAACCCACAAATGGTAATTCAGTGAAATGGGAAGAGATTGGGAAAGTTTGGGAAAATAATATGTAAAACTGCACATTTTTTTGTGATACTGCACCTATGACTAAAACAAGTACTCTAAAGTGTACATAGTGTATACCTCCCACTGTCCTTGGTTCCTATAGGCAAAGTGATGATGATACAATACCAACTACGTAGTTAAAGCCTAACTACATGGTCAGATTTATACAATTCTTAGCAAGCTTTATAAAAAAGTTTATCAGATTTACTGCTCTTACTTCACATTGCCATATATAAAAAGTTGATTCTAAAATACTTCACACACACACACACACACACACACACATATATATATATATATATATATATATATATATATATATATATTTTTTTTTTTTTTTTTTTCCCCCAACATATCTTCATTTGTGATAGAAACTTTATTATTAGTGGCCCTGCAGTCTACCATTTCATAACAGCTGTTCTGGTCACCAACTGCATTAATGTTCTCACAATATATTCCCAAGCATCGTCCCAGTAGGGCTGATCAGACACATGAAGGCCAAAGAGTTTGCATCCGAGGAGACAGACAGTCTGGAGTAGCGCCTTATTCTCTACATTCCAGAACTTAGGCTTATGTGTTCATGATGTCCCAGCTACTACTTGGGCTGATTTTTAGGCATTTCTCTGCTGACATGGAAAACAGTGGAATTAATGGCATTGTTCCTTCATGGCCTTTACAAATCCTAACACTATCACTATCCTCTCTGGCCATATAGAATTTGGATGCCAATTCTCTGCCAGTTATTGAAATTCTTCAAGGTGAGATATCATGGCTGAAAAAGGAGAGGGTAGTGTTGACAAGGAATCAAAAATATTTGCCAGAGATTCATGCAAGAAGGCTGTACAGGACCTGATTATGAAACTGAAGCCTAAAATAGTTTAGCCTAGGCTATCACCCATGCAACTGAAATCCTATGCATGGGAGAACAGTCCACCATACAAATGACAAGAGGCACTGAAATCCTGACTTCCTTGGTTGATGGGAGGATGAATTTAAACAACAGGCACCATCTATGTACTGTAAGTAGAACTTACATTGGTTTAAACTTGTAATGCAGTGGTGCAATGGTAGTGTTGTTGCCTTGCAGGAAGAGGTTCTCTGGTTTGATTCTTGGCTGAGGTGCCTTCTGTGAAGAGTCTGCATGTCCTCCCTGCATTTGTGGGGGTTTCCTCCCATGTCACAAAAACATGTGTCTGGAGTGGTTCTCCCTAGTTTTGTTCCAAGTTGGACTTTCCCAGTTAACAAATGTTAAATAAAATTACATAGTTTTCTTTTTAACTTCGGTGGTGGTGCAGTGGTAGCGTTGTCACCTCACAGTAAGACATTGTCCTGTTCGATTCTCAGCTAGAGCGTCTTCTGTGTGGAGACATGCGTGAATGGGTGTACCTTCATTGAAGGTTGTGCGTCAAGGCCGGCAACTCGGCACGTAAATATCTACTGCCAATCATTAGTGGACCGGAGTTCCTCCGTGGAGACCCCTATCAAAAGCCAAAAGACACAACAACAACAACATAGTTTTCTTTTTAGCTCTATAGCTTCTGAGGAAATTGAAGTGAATAGGCAGCTGTATAGAAGAAGACTGAAGAGGGCACCAGGATGAATATAATTGTTTCAGACTTTGCTTTTAATATTACTAATAATAGGTATACATTTTCAAACTGTATACTTTTCATACATCACTGCCATTTCTATGGTAACTGTCAAGGGTAGCAGTATGACTGCTGAATGTTATTAGTGTGGTTCTGCATACATCCTGTCATATACCTGGACAAGCAGATCAGGATGAATGCCACACAGTTTGGTATTTGTTCTACTGTGAGCTGTTTTCGGTGTGGTTTATAAAAGTAGATCAGGATGTTAAGGCTGCGCTTTCACATTGTGAGGATGATTGAGGGTTCAATAACCCCAGGTTGTGTTATCATGAAATATTTCAGTTTATTTTTCTGTCTCATTATACTAACTACAGCATTTGATAGAGAAAATAGATATGAGCAGTATTTGTAGATGGGTAGACATATTTTTCAATATAGTTGTTCCCTTTGCTTATAGCCTGTGAGTGAAATGTTTATTTGTACCTGTAAATTTGTCTCAGACATCATTACTATAGCTCATACTAGCAAAATCTGTTGTGTATACTGACAGCTTTGTTAAACTGTGAAATATGTTTTTGTCCTTCAAGTATATTATGTTTAACTGTATCATAGTCACTGTATTTGCACTTCTTTCATCCCCACCCTCTTTGTCGTTATCCTTTCTATTTCATACATTTATTTTGTGTATTTTGTTTCTTTCTATTTATTTTAGGATTATATGCTGTACTACTAACACTGACACCACCAGAAGTACCCAGCAAATCTGGGTACCAACCAGCCACGGTCACATCCACACCTCACGTTCTACCTGTACCACAGATTTCAGATAGCCCTGCACTGGGTGCTGAGACAGTTGTACCTCCTGGTAGCACTGACAGCGGAGGTGATATCTTTGTCACCTGTTGCCAGCTGGAAGACATTTTGCAGGAGATTACTGACAGGAGGTTGGATGCCTAGATTGGTCAGACAGAGAACCTCCTCTGGCAACTTGATTAATGTCCCCATCTAGCACTGTCATCGCCATCTGAGAAAGGGTCTATTGGTGATGATACCCAGAGTAGGGATTAATGTCTCAGATGGTCACAGGTGGCAGACACTGCGGCTGCTAACACCTCATCCTGTTCCCCAACTTGGTGTTTCCCTCCCTCTTGTGTCCAAGCCCACCCCTGTTGGTTGTTCAATCTACCCTCTCCTCACCATTATTTTTCCTTCTGTTTATCTGATGTCTCCTAAACCACTGTGTTCTCCTCTCCCCCCCTTCCTTATTGTGTTGCCACGTACTCTTGTCAGTCATGTCTGCCTTTCCCTACTGCTTAACCTAACCCTCTTAACTTCAACTTACAGCTCTCACTGCCTTCCTTCCCCAACTTAACTTCTATTTGTGCATAAAAAAAATTGGCACCTGCCCCACATTTTCCACCTTTGTCCTATTCATTCTTTATTTTCTCACGTCCTCTTCTATCGTCTGCTTATTTCCCCTTTCCATCTCTTTCCTAAACTCCCATTTCTATCCTTTAATCTTGTCAAAAATAGATAAGTACACCTTACACATGCCTTCATAGGTGTTTCAAATTACTTATCTTTTATGATCTTACTGAATGTAATGAGTCACAAAGAGCACTATCGACACCCATGTACAATTCACAATGACTGTGAAGACATGTTGTATAGCAACTACTCAGTACAACCACCATAATTCACTACAACAACAATCAACTCCTATGTGTAATGTGTTTCACTGATGTCATTTGTGTGCTTCTGTACCTCAGCCTGTAAATAACATAATCTGCATATTGTAAGTTGTGAGGGCTGTGGGTTCAAGTCCCCTCAGTGTTTTATCATTTTTTGTCTTTTTTTTTTCTTTTATTTTGCAAGTGAGGGACCATCAGCAGCTGTGTGTTACCCTTATGTTGTTTGCATGACTGCTTCTGTAGCTCAACTTGTAGCTGAAGTGTTTCACAAAATGTAAGTGGGGAGGGTTGTAGGTTCAAGTCTCCTCAGGGTTATGTGCCTTTAATCTTTGCTTTTTCATTTAATTCTACAAGACAGTGATCAACTGCTGTGTGGTTCCCTGTTGCTGCTTTTGTCATTACTTCTGTAGCTCAAGTCTTTAAATTAAGTGATTTACACAATGTAAATGAGGAAGATTGTGGGTTGATGTCTCATAGCAGTTGTATATAGGCACATTATTATTACAGTAGGGCTACTTGTTTCATAATATTTGCATTATAGTACATATATAGTGGTTAGTCTCTGCTGCTATCATAAATGATTTTGGTCAGTACATATATTTTTTCTTACCCACCCATTATGTGTTGTTTTAAATTCTAATCTTCAATTACTTGCTATTTACATCTGTATGTGTCATACCCTCTTATCCATTGTCTTCCATATCCCTGATTCTGTCACCACCTTCCTTTGCGGTCTTTTCTATGTTATACATTTGTTTGTGCAGCCTACTACCACCTCTACCATCCTACCTTAATCTTATCTCCCTTACCAGCTTCAACCACCATCAACAAGTTATCTTCAATTCATATATGTTATCAGTAGGTCAGAAAATAGATAAGTACACAAGTCTCAAGACCATGTAGAACAGCCATTTTTCTTCTTTCTTTTGTGCAACTCTGTACATGAGATCACCACTGGGGCTCATGCTCAACCGATGGGCAGTGCTACTGCTGCTCGTGTTTCCCTGAGGCCACACCATATTCCTACACATCTTCCGGCAGGACCCTGCTGTTCTGCAATGAGGATCTTTAATGAGCTGCATTCATTGTGAATAAGCATTGAGACTCATACATACACTGTAAACAGAGAACCACAATGTTTATGAATCCTTGAGTATCTCTCTTCCCCTCCACTCTCCTTTATTAAACAAATCCTTTCTTTCCTCTTAGATATCATTTGTGTCTTCACTAAAATGTTACAGTATACTAATCTCACAAAGAATTATGCTGTTGTTCATAACTCTTCATTATCTGCCCACATTCAATAATAGTTTTATAAGTCTCCATCACTGTTATATTTTCCATGCTGCTACACAAAAAAACTCTTCACACCACATTCTTTTACAAAATTTGTCTGCATGGTCTTTCTTTAGACTTCATTTTACTTCTCTGTATCAGTATCATTACTTTTTTCCATTCTATGTATCTTAGAATTGATTTATTTTACTCTGTGTTTCCTCCATTTCTTTCCTCTCCTCTCCTCTCCTTATCTAAATATTACCCACTTGCAAGTCCAATTTGATGGCTTTAATATAAATTGTCTGTGTAAAACTAAAAAAAAAAAGAATATTACTCAGTATGTTATAGATATACAACTTTGTTGACATCTCTGGACAGTATACCCCTAATGATGAGGTTAAGTCTGTTCCCTGACACTACAGTAGAACAATCATTAATATTGATTCAAACCTTTCTGGTAAAATATGCATCACAAATAAATTAGATCCCATACCCAGCAAAACTTAATATTAATGATATAACTTATAAACTCTTTCTATTTTTGTAAGATGTATTTCAATTCTTCATTCTTTGCTTCTTCTTCTCCATGAATCATAATTCCTAATTATCTGTTTAGTTGTCTATCGTCTATGTATTTTGAATACTGCACACTTTCCAATGTTTTCTTCACTACCAGTCCTATGGACATGCAATTTACTTTTAAACCTAATTTACCTCATTTGATTTCTACAGTTTCAATACTTTACACTGTATTTATTTTCTCTTATGCATGAAGCATAAAATTATATCATCTGCTATCACTGAGAAACTACATCCTACCTTACATCTCACTTCCCTTCCTTTATATTTATTGTCAAAACCATTTTACTATTATATGACATAGAATTGGGCTTAAGGCACTTCTTAATTTATTTTGTCTCAATCTTAACATTCCCCATATGTCTGTTAACAATGATTTTCAAAAGGAGACTGATGCATTTTTGGTATCTACTGTCTAAATTAATTTTCAGGCTGACAACCCTTTAATAATTCTATAATATTTCATTATTTACTAAACGTTATTCTTTTTCAACATTTAAATCCCATAACTCATCTAACTAGTCTTGCTTGTATTCCCTTCTAGTCTCATCACCTCAATAATATTTATTTACAATCTTTCATAAAATATCTTAATTTTCTCTACAAAATGCTTCCTTTGTCTTTTAATAATTTTTCAAGTATACTTGTCTTAACTAAAATTTCCTACTGCATTTTATAACAAGTATTTGGTAAAGATAAATGTTCTGTAATTATGTATGCCTTATCTTAACCCCTCCCCCAAAAATGAAATGTATTCATATGCTTAATATATACTATTACACTTTCCATGTAAACCATTCATTTACAACAATATAACATATTATAAGTATTAGTTTCCATATTCTTTACAACAATTCCTATTTTCCAACCTGCCCCGGTATGCTATCCATATTTATTTTCTTTAACATTTTTCTAACCCTTTGAACTCTGATATTACTATCATTTGCCTCTCTTTAATTGTCCATTACTGTGCTACTTTCTTATTTTGTAAACCTTCTACTACTCCTAGTAGTCTTTCAAAAGCTTGTTCTTAAATACTTTTCTACAACCTGTAACATCTTTTGAATTACATAAATGACTTAATAATAGTCACTGAAGCCTTGGCTCTTTGCATATAATGGTAATTATGTTCTATGCATAACATTTTCACATGTACTTAATTCTACAGCTCCATAGTGTCCTCTCATTCTTCCCACTTCATTCTTATTAAATACTACAATATTATATGAAACTACACTGTGTAAACCACTTTATTGTTTGCTTTATTGCAACATTTGAGACATTGTAACATTATTGTTGTCAATGTTTTTATTACAGTCTATGCTCCTTTTACCATTGAGGTGTTGCACTGCTTTGCTATGTTTTGTTCCTATGATGACATCATGCCTTTTCAACAATGTAGATTTTTTTTTTTAAATTCTGGACTGAACCTAAAATAGGTTAGAGTGGATCACTGTTTTACACTGGTTTAAAAGTTTAAATACATACAAACATACATCCATACATAGATATCTTAAATGTCTTTCAGTGCTTCCAAGTAACAATATTTTGCTTACAGAACAAAGTTAAAAAAGCCCATCAAAATCTGCTTTATGCCTTTCTGTCATTCAGTTTTCATTTTTCTAAAAAATGTTTCTTCACCCTTAATTCCTGTCACTTACATCTTATTCTGTATCTAATTGTTTTTCAATCATTAATTCTTTATATAATTTTTCTTGCCTTCTTAATACTTCATATCTCCAATTATATTCTCATAACACCTTTAGAGTTAAAACCATCTACTATCCTTTCTTTTTTTTTTTTGCTCAAAGATTTTTTATTTTGATTAGCAACCAACAATAATAAATACTTTTACAATGTAGCATCATAATAACTATTGAATTAACTATATACATATTTACATACAGCCTGACTTATGTAAATGAAAGATAACAAGTTAAACAAAATAATTAAATTTAACTTAAGAATTTATTTTTTTTTAAGAAAAGGTTAGGTCCATTTGTAAAGTATCAAACAATGACAATACTTTTCTCCAAGGATTATTAGTTAGTGGTATTGGAAACAATCTTAATTATTTGGTTTTCACTTCCATTAAAGCCATCTTCTTCAATAAACATAAAAATTATTCTCTTCCTGGTACTGTGGTAGACTTCCATCTGTTTGTTATGCACTTTCTAGCTATAGCTAATATTGTCCATAGAACACAAAGATTAGATTTATTTAGAAAGATCTCTTCATACATATTCAGTAAAATCAAAGCTTTGGTCAAGACAAATTTATCTGTGTAGATCGCCTGCAAAAAATTATTAATATTTTCCCAAAATGGTTTAATTTTTATACATGCATAAAAAATATGAGCCCAATCAGCTTTATCAAACTGTTGACATCTCCAGCATACTCCATTGTTAATAGGATTGATTTTTAAAATTTTATCAGGAGTTAAGAAGGATCTATGTAGGAATTTCCAGGTAAATATTCTCCAATACTGAGAACTAGAAGTTAATTTTACTGAGAACAGTAAATTTGATTTATTTTCTGGGGTTAATTGAATCGAATATCCTCTAGTAGTAAATTGCCAATATGTTGTTTTGGGTAATGTTTTGTAGTTTGTTATTAAATTATATAAGTAAGAAGTTCCAATCTTCATAATTTGGTTATATATAATTTCAAACATTCTACTTATAAATGTAGGTGTAGTAGAGAATGATGAATTGTTTATTATCCTACATAGATCCTTGGAGAAATTCAGTATATTCTGAAGCATTAGCCATTCATGAGAATTTAAATTATAAGCTGACATCATATATTGTATATCCAAAACTTTTTGACTTTTAATGCAGTGGAGCCAACAAATTAGTTTTTTGTGTTCCCAATGGATGAATATGTCACTATGTATTCTGTCTGGAAAATTTTTAGTAATGCTGAAGGGAATTAATGTTAAGAACCAAGTCTTTAATTTCATGTTCATATTTATAAACTTTCTAAAGTGATCAAATAAATGATTTATTAAATATGACTTTGTTAGTTTAGATAAATTATATTGTATATTTAAACACAATGAATACCTTAGTGTATTATTATTATTATCTATAATATTAGTATTTTTAGCAAGTTTGCTTTCATTTAATACAATAGTTGTATGTAATAATTTTCCAATTGGATGTATAATTAGGGTTAATCCATTCAATCACAGTTTTGAGTACTGTAGCTCTTATATATGATTCAATGTTTGGGAAACTTATTCCTCCCTGAGCCCATTGTCTTATATGATGCGCATAAGCAATTCTGCTTCTTTTAGGATACCCGAAGAACCTTAGGAGTATTGATGTTATTTTCTTAAGATAGGATCTCTCAGGAATTAACAAAGTAGCTTGTACTATATACAAGATTTTAGGGAGAAGAACCATTTTAATCAGTTGAAGTCTGTCTTCAAACACTAAGAATAAGTTATTATATTTATTCACTAGAGAATCTATTATGTCAATAATCCTTTTATAATTAGTTTTCATTATATCTTGTATATTGTCCGACAAATCTATCCCTAAGTATTTTATGTTGTAACTTGTGTTCCTATGATACTATTCTTATCTACTTGTACGGCCTCTTTTTTATTTAATAATAAAAAATTAGATTTTTGGTTATTGCAGCAAAGACCTGAAATCTTATAAAATTTCTCTAAGACAATTTCTAGTTCATCTAAGACCTCTTTTGAGTTCAATAGAGTAAGAAGTACATCATCAGCAGAAAGCATGATCTTATAGTTATATTGATCAAATATATTTATTCCTTTTATCTTTGGGTTATTTTGTATTAATATAGCCAATAGTTCAATAGCCAATGCAAATAAAATGGGTGACATTGGCACCCTTGTTTAGTTCCTCTCAAAACTTTTATAGGTTCTGAAGTAAAGGGTCCTACTTTAACATATGATAAGTTATTTTCATAGACTTTTTTAATAAATGTAATAAAGGGAAGAGGGAATGCATATGCTTCTAGAATTTTAATTAGATAGCCCCAATTTAAGGAATCAAATGCTTTTTCAATATCAAGTCCTATTATCAAGGCATCTATATTTTCTTTATTTAGATAATCTACTAAAGAGCCACGGTGGTACAGCGGTAGCATTGTTGCCTCACAGCAAGAGGTTCTCCCGTTCGATTCTTGGCTGGAGCGCCTTCTGTGTGGAGTCTGCATGTCCTCCCCGTGGTCGAGTGGCATTCAAAAGACATGGTAGAATGGGCGTGCCTTCTTTGAAGGTTGGGCATCGAGCTGGCACCTCGGCACCTGTAAAAAATCTACTGCCAATCATTAGCAGACCGGAGTTCCGCTGTGGCGACCCCTAACTGGAAAAAGCCGAAAGAAAAAATATATTAAAGTCAATATTCTTTTAATGTTGTCATGTGCATGTCTAGTCTGAATAAATCCAGTTTTTTATTCTATTTACTAGGATGGACATAAATATTTTATAATCATTATTTAATAGTGATATTGGCCTATATGAACTGCAAAGACTAGCATCCTTGTTTTCTTTTAGAATGGGTATAATTAAAGAGTATTTCCATGAAGGGGGAATAATTGCATGGGCTTGGATTTCAATTAATGTTTTATGCAGCAAGGTGATTATATTTTTGGGAAATAACTTGTAAATTTCTGAAATTAATCCATCCATTCCAGGAGATTTACCAGGTTTACTGTCTTTGATTTTATCCATGATCTCTTTTTCATGGGTTTTTATAAGTTCCTTTGTAAGCTATCAGAGATAGATTTAATATTAGAGATCATATTTCCTAAAATGGAATGGTCTATTATATTTGTCTTTATAATGGTTACTGTAATGCCATTTGAAAGTGTCTAAAATATCTCCTATTTCCAAGACTTTCTTGTGCTTTTCTTCCTGTAAAATATTAACAATAGAATTAGCTTTAGATTACATTTTAACTCTAACAGACAAGTTATGTAGGTGTTTTGGAGAAGTAGCATAAGAATTTATTTTTAACCTTTCTATGCCTAAATTGGTTTTATGATTTAATACATCATTATATCTTTTGTTTAATTCTTCTATTGTCCTCCTATTCTCAATTAAATTAAAGTGCTTTTTAGATTTATATAATTTGAGTTTCCTTTGTAAATCTTGCAGTCCAGATTCCCATTCTTTGAGTTTATTTTTATACCAACCAATCGCTTTTCCATAAATATAAGCTTTTAGTGAATCCCAGACCATTACTATATTTTATTCTGAATTATAGTTTATATCTAAAAAAAAATAAGTTCACTCACTAACCATTGTTTAAATTCTTTGATTTTTGCAATGTACGAAGGAATTCTAGAAAGGAATGTTAGTGGTTTAAAAATCTACTTGTAATTTTAGAACTAATGAATTGTGATCTGATAGAGGACATGGAATAATTGAGAAAGAAGTAATTTTGGTTTGAAGGTCTTGTGATATAAATAGTTTATCTATTCTGGTTTGAGTGCCAAACCTATAGTCTTGATGAGAGAATAACAGGGAGTTATTATCAATAGCATTAAAGGTATCTATCAATTGTAATGACTCAGTCCATCTTTTTAGTAGTTTTGCGATAGCTGATAAACGTGGAGATTTTTTATTAGTAGTATCAGAAGTGTCAGTTATACAACTAAAATCCCCTCCTATTATTAGATTCCCTTTAGAAGTGTTTATAATTTGATCTAAATGTTTTTTAACTGTTCCTATCCCAATACCAGGAAACCAGTATAAGTTAACTAACGTCCACAACCTATTATTAAACTTCACTATGACTATCGCTATAAGCCCATCATTATCAACATATTTATGTATTATTTCAGGGTTTAGTGAATTGTTTCTCCATAAGATTGTTACTCCCCTTTTCTTAGCTTTAAATTTAGAGCATGCTAGGGTCTTATAATCACTTGGATTCCAACTAAAATTATAATTGCTTTTAAAATGAGTTTCCTGTAAAAAAATTAATTGGGGACTATTTCCCTTTAGGTTCATAGGTTCATAGGTTCATACTAGGCTATCTGCCCAAGGGCATTTACAAGCCTAGCCCATAGTTTTGTGGCTTACGCCACCCCTTTAGTATGGGGAACTATACCCATTATTTTGCTGTGCCTCTGTCGAGCAGTGACACTGAGGTAATCCCTGGGGTATATCTGCGATCTCCCATCCATTGGTCAAGATTTCTCTTGAACAAGGCCAGCGAGGTGCTCTGCCTCACATATACCGGGATTTTGTTCCACAGCATAGGGAGTCTTTGGGTGATGAATCTATCCCTCCAGCACGTCCTATTAATAGCCGTGTTGAGGTTTAAGTCTCCCGCCCTTGTGGCTCTGATGGATCTAGATTTTTTGAGGTGAAGCATATTCATCAAATCTGGGTTTGACATAGCCTTGTATGTTAGGCAAAGGTCACCTCTGAGCAAGCGGTAGGCGACTGAATAGAGCTGGAGTTCCTTCAGTCGGGCAGCATAGGACAGATGTTTGAGACCCTTTATCCTTTTGGTGAGGAACTTTTGTGGCCTCTCCAGCTGCTGCAAGTGTCGGGTCAGATACATTCCGAATGGGGCATTGTACTCAATCATTGGTCTGATGAGTGATGAGTATAGGGAGACTATGACCTCCCTTGATCTAGATGAGAATCCCTTCATGATAAGGTGGGCAATGTAGAAGGTCTTCCTAACTACTTTAGCTACATGGGTGTTGAATGACAGACTACTATCAACCTGGGTCCCCAGGTCCCTGATAACTTCTTCTGTGCTCAGTGGATTGCCACCTATTTGGTAGCTAGGGGTAACCTTGTTTTTGCCGAAGGGTATGACTATGCATTTTTTGGCATTTAACGTTAGGCCATGGCTCTGGCACCAGTTATCCATTTCTGTGAGACCCTTCTGAAGGATATCTGTGTCAGATGCGTTTTCTACTATGGCCCAGTTTGCAGTCATCTGCAAACTTTGTCAGCCATAACCCTCCTGTGTTTGCTTGTACTTCAGAAAAGTAGATGCCAAACAAGAGTGGGCCCAGGACTGAGCCCTGTGGTACACCACTTGTGACAGGCTTTGAGTCTAACATGGCGCCAGCAACTCTGACCCTGTGGGTTCTGTCACTCAGCCAGTTTGCAACCCATCTTGTGATGTATGGGTTAACATTTAAGCTGATGTGTTTTCAATGATACCCGAGTCGGGTATTGTATCGAAGGCCTTTGCCAGATCGAGGTAGGCTGTATGGACTGCCTTTCCCTCATCAATGGCTTTGGTGACTGTTTGAAAAAGTCAACCAAGTTTAGAAGGCATGATCTGCCTTTGACAAAGCCAAACTGGGATGGATCCAAAGTCTGCAAATTCCCTATGTCTTTATTTATGAGGTCCATTATGATCCTCTCCATGGCTTTGCAGATAAGGCTTGTCAAGCTAATGGGCGGTAATTTCCAGGGTCGGTGGAGGCACCGCCTTTGTGAAGTGGGACCACAGTTGCAGTGCGCCACTCCTGGAGTGCGTATCCAGAGGTAAGACTATGATTAAACAGCTGTCCTAGCTGTGGGTTTAATTCCTCATTGAGTTCGTGGAGCACACAGCCGGGGACACCATCAGGTCCCATGGATGCTGTGTTTTTGCTTTGGAGAGAGCAGTTCTCACTTGGGCGTTGGAGATGTTTGGGGGCTGCAATCGCTTGGTATAGATATCTCTCCTTTTGGGGAGAAGTTTGCACTGAACCTGTCAGCCAGTATGTTGG
This sequence comes from Protopterus annectens, assembly GCF_019279795.1. Classification (NCBI taxonomy): domain Eukaryota; kingdom Metazoa; phylum Chordata; order Ceratodontiformes; family Protopteridae; genus Protopterus; species Protopterus annectens. The sequence goes on from NC_056739.1 coordinate 998,469,393, forward strand.
CAATGTCTGTAGGATCAGTAATCTTCACATCATTTTGAACTAGTTCTGAGCATATCTGGGAGTTTCCTCCCAGGTTTCTAACATAGCTAAAGAAGGCCTTATGATTGTCTTTTGAGTCTTTAGCTATTTTTCTCTCAAAATTTGCTTTGGATGATTTTATGAGAGCTCTTAGTTTTTACTTATAGTGATCAAGGGTGTCTTACCTTTTAAGGATTTTGCTCTATCTTGTAGTAGCTTCCTCCTTTTGTTGTAGAGTTTGTTTATGGCTGGGGTCCACCAGACTGGACACTTGCCTTTGGTACAAAGAGTCTTTGTTTTGCTTGGGATTGCCTTATCCATGCAGTCCTGCAGGTGCTGGTAGAAGGCATTTGTAAGTGATTCAGCGGCTTGAGTACTGTTTTCCACGCTCGGGGCCTTAAAGGAGACCACACTAGTCTTTAGAAGTGTGAAGTCGGCTTTCGAGAAGTTCTTTACTGTGGTCTTTTTTATTTCAGGTGGGGGTGGGATGAGGACCTCCAGAGAGATTAGTTTGTGATCTGATCTCACCAGTGAGGGTATACTTCGGTGTTGAACATTGTGCTCCCATGTTCGTGATGATGAGATCAAGTTTGTTTTCTCCTCTTGTGGGGATGGTGACTAGTTGTTCCATGGCATTTGAGTTTATGAATTCCAGGAACTTTTGGGCTAGGGTGTTTGGGCTTGAGTAGTGTTCCCAGTCTATATTAGGGTAATTGAAGTCACCTAGTATGATGGTGTTTGGTGATACATTTATCCCCTCTAGTGTTTTCAGGAAGGCCATGTGAGGTTCCTGAGTTTGTGAGGGTGGCCTGTAACATGCTACAATTTGCAGAGCAGTCTTGCCTATGGTTAATTGCACCTGGATGGTCTCCGATGCATCGTGCATTGCCACCAGTCTTGAGGTGTGGGTGTCCTTGATGAATATGGATACCCCCCCCCCTCCTTTCTTGGTATTGTCCGGATTTGGGGATAAGTTAGATCATTTATTTGGACTATTTAAACCATTTATATTTAAAGATAGTAAAGAGATATCCATGCCTAGTTATTTTAACGAAGTATTTGAGGTGTCATTATATTTTTCTGAAACCATCTCCTCTACATAAAGTAAAAAAATATATTAATATGTAAATATCCATCTTTCTCAGTGTAAGATGTTAATTCTATAGAAATAAGTCAGGCTTGGTGAAACTAATTAATGTCTTAAAGTCTAAAGAAAAAAATTAACATTAAACTAGTTTGTACATTAAAACGTGCCCACCATGGAATGAAATACATTCCTAGTCCATCAGATAGATATATCTGGTGGACTATCCCTGTACCTTCCTTTTCCATTCACTGGAGCTCCATATATACATTCTTAAATAGTAAAGGAGTCAAATAATTTACTATTATGTGTTTTCACATTCAGCAGCAGAAGAATGTGTTTATATACATTCAAATATATATTATTACTAACTAATCATATAAACATAAATACCTATAATAATGAATATTAAATTTCCTGAAATTGTTTAAAACAACATAGTTATTCAAACATATAGTAAGTAAAGTATTTCAAAAAAGCACACAAGTTATTTAAAACCTTTGTCAGAAAGCTTGTAGCAAATAATATCTATTTCAGATGATTATCATATCTTAGTAAAACAAACATTTGCATTTATTCTTCATCATATTAAAGTGACTAAATAATAATCCATATCATATGTGTAATCCTTGTTCTTATTATAACAACAGATATTAAAGTTATGTAAGTAAAGATTTCCTGAGGATGTATTTGCAGATTTACTCTCATAGCAGTAGAACATAACATTTTGTATATAATAAATTAGTAACCACGAATAATAGAAGAAACAGTGCAAAAACCAACCAAGAAACACTTAAAGCACTGTTGAAAGGAGATGCCCAGTGGCTGACCGGTGTTGGGCATCTCCTTTCAACAGTGCTTTAAGTGTTTCTTTGTATATAATAAAATGATGTGTTTCTGAAATACTGGATAGTTAGATTGTTTTATTATTTTACTCTATTAAAACATCTCAGACAAACTGTGTTGGGATCATGGTCTCAAATGATAGGTAAAAACAGAAAAAGCTACTCGGTCCATTTTTATTAATACATATGTTCCTGCTTCTTTAAAGAATGCACATGCTGCTAGCCAATCAGAGCAACTCTCGCATGTTGCTACGACTACAAAAAACATCCAACGACTAAAGTGTACAAATAACTAAATACATAGTTTGTCTGAGCTACAGATTTAAATGCCTCTTATTGCATTCTCGAGGACTGTTTCCCCACTCAAATAGTTTACTGTTAGAAGCTCGTTTTTCACTAACAATTCACTTTCTGCCAACTTATCGTTCAAAGTAAGCCATGAAAAAGCACCGTCTGACAGTCTCCACATCAGGCTCTGTACACACCACTCAACCAAACAACGTTCCCTTCAGAAATTAAGAACCAGTAACCCCATGTTCCAGCATTCAGTCAACAATGAAACTTAATAATAAGCCACTAATTACCCTGCCAACATACACAGCTTCCTAGATGAACGGTAGTAGTTCCTCATCTGTGTAACTCTCCCATAGAAGCACTCAGCATATTAGACATTAGCAAAACCTAGCATATTATATTCTGTTGTGTATTAGACTTACCCGACTAACAATACATCTAGGGACCTTCACTTACAGCCTGCAACCGACCACGGCAACCCCATTTAATTGAGCATAACTGGAAATCTTTCATCAGTGGATAAAAAATAAATATCCGAGCTTCATTTCAATTGCCGCTTCACCTTAATGTGGGTAAGGCCAAGAACAACCTCCTTTTCATAATATAAACATTCAGAACTTTTTTTTTTTCAAGACAGGTAAAGACCAATCTACTGTATGTTAGTGGGATAACAGCATTTATATTACAGTTCGCTCTTACTTTGGAGTGGAAAGCTTACAATATAACCAGATATTTAACTGTAATAATGTTCAAGGACATCGCAACATCAGTGCACCATTTCAGCACTACCAAGGAATTTCATTTAGTGGTTAGGGCACAACGCAGTCAAGGAAACAACTATTAGTGTTCCAATACCAATAAAACAAACAACTAATTATACATAAAAGCATGAAATCAGCACATTAAATATTACAGAGCTATGAAATAATACTCTGTAATTGAAGAAATACTGAATTCTAAATTTAACTATATAATATATTTATTAATAACATATACTTATAGACAGAAAGGAGGAAACTTTAATTAGATATATAATTAGATATCTATATGTAAAGAAATATCAAGAGACGTATGACAAGAAGAAAGTGAAGAAAATGTTAGAAATAGAAAGTTTAGTAGTATATAGCTATGAATTGTAAATTTTGCATGAAGTAATATAAGAACATACCCTTTTCTTTTACTCAAGTAATATATATGTGTAGGAAACTGAATGTTATGAAACACATTGTCCATTTAAAAGGTTTTTAGTAATTAGATTTCAGTTGATACTTATGAGAAATTTCACAGAAGTAGGTAATTTAGTTTCAGTTTTCTGCTTCTTCTTTTTGACATCAGTCCAATTATTTTTATCAGTGGTTCTCTTCAGGGATGGGGATGCCCATTCCATATCGTCTGAGTGGCTATGATGTTATGTTTGATAAATTGAAAGGCTTCTTCCAGGGTCTTGAAGGTTCTCATCTCATTTAGGTGCTGTATCCTTATTTTTGCAGGGAAGGCTATTTGAGCTTTGATGTTATTCTGTTTTAGAGTTTTTATTAGTGGCCACACATTTTTCCTCTGTTCCAGTACTTTGGTGGCGTAGTCATTGTCAAATCTTATTAGATTTTGATTATACTTTATAGGAGTTTTCCTCCATGCTGTTTTTAACACCAGTTCTTTATCCATAAAAGATAAAAATGTTATTATAATTGATCTTGGTGGCACAGAGACAGATGAAGAGGATGATGCTGAAATTTTATTCCCCAAAGCATGATGTGCCCTTTCTATGCCAAACGAAAAGCCTTCTTTAAGATTTAGAACCTCTGGTATCCACGAGTTTAAGAAAGAAATAATGTCCTTTCCCCCTGTATTCTCAGGTAGACCAAACATCCTGATGTTTGATCTTCTCTCCCTATTCTCTAGTTCATCTACCATGTTGGAGAGCCAGGTATTGTGTTTCAAGAGAAACTCTGTTTGTGTCTCCTCTTCCTTAAGTCTTCCATCTATGTCAGACAACAAAGTTTCAATGGATGTTATCTTTGACTGATGCTGCTGAAAAATTTCTTTGAAAACTTCTGTTTGTTTCTGAGAATTCTCTTTTAGATTTTGTAGATTAACTTTGAAATCATCCATTTTTATAGATAATTTTTGTAATGTGGTAGTCACCATTTGAAGTTCCCTTTTTAGTATCAAATCAGAGTGAGTGTTCTTCAAGTTACTTATCTCTTCAGTTGCTGTGTAAAGACTCCTGAGTATTTTGACAGGGAATTTCTTGTATAAATCCACCACAATTTGTAATTAGTTACTTTAGACCATTAACTAAGTGTTTATAGTAGTTTAGTTAGAAAAAATATATATGATTTCCTGACTTTAATACTAGTTTATGGAGCTCCAAAAATTTGCTGCCTTCAGATAGCCATTCAGGCTCCACCCCCTCCTATCTACTATCCTTTCAATGACGTGCTGATTTCTGTTGAAGAAATGTGATCACTCCAGTCTCCTTAAGCTTTCCACATTATGCAATTTTTGTGTATTATGTTTTCATGTATCTTAAAAATATCTTTCTCTGTTTACTCTCTGTCTTATTAATAATGCTTTATGATCAGAAAAAATCTGTCACCTTCCTCAGCTTACTGACGGAAATAAAATGATTTCCAAAAATAAAATCAAGTTGTGTTCCTGTCTCCACCAAATGTATTAACATTCATTTTGTTTTAAATTTCACTTTCCTGCAGGGTTTCTTTCCCAACGTGTATTTGTATGTCTTCCAATATTATCCTTTTCCTTTTTCCCTCCATACAAGTCATCATTAAAATCTCTTCCCCATATCAGTTGCTCTTTAGATATTAAATGCGGCCTAACTTAATATAATAAATCATTATTTGCCTTTGAGGTTACTTGTGCATAATATACATTTCATCTTAACATTTCTCCCTTAGTCAAATCATCTTTCCATAAAGTTCTACATCTTTAGACTTCAAAATGTAATTATAGCTGAATGTATCCTATTTTTTAAACATAATGACACATTCTGCAAACCATATGATTTTCACTTGTTAAAATTCTTTTATCTTCCCATATTTCCTTTTTTGTTATGAAGCTTTGCTCCTATTCATAGTCACTTTAATGGGCTAGCCTGTGTGTAACATTTCCTTTTATCCCATGAATTTCCAAACGCATTCCTAATCTGCAAAAAATATAACAAGAACTCAACTCCCTCCCACATAAAAAATGCACGTCTTATCTAGATACCTTCCATGCACATATTTCTTCTTGCTACTGCTTTTGTTTGGTTCTCTTTTTGCTAATATCAACCCATTTCTACTTTCTTAATTCCTTACTTTTGGTGGTAGCCATGTATTTCAAAGAATATTGCCCTTACCAATGCCTGGTCATAGCACAGAATTTTTATTATTACAAGAACATCATTCTATTAGACTGTGAACTTTAGGGGGGGGGGGGTCATCCAGAACTGTAAGAATTGTGAGCAAAATTCATACTTGTAGCAATGCTGTGTCTGGCCACATAGTATTTATATATTTATTTACTGATTTTAAAGACTTTTGTAAGCCTTTTCAAGTAGTCACATTCAGAACTAGTGTCTTGTTACTTATGCAAGATAAGTGTGTTGCTCTTTGCTAACGCATTGCTTTTCTATGAGGTCTGTTATTTCTATTGTCTGTAATTGTGGGATATCTTATTACTCAGTAATTTTTGCAGTAGAGAAAAAGTGCAAGTGAGTATTTGTAGAAATGTATGCATAAGCAATTGGTCAGAATAGTCACTGAGGCACTCAAAAGAGGGCAGTGGTTTCTAAAGTCATATGGAAATAGTAAGGGCAACTAGAACCATATGGTCTTACAAAAAGCTTGTCCTGCATTTCAGGCAGACAGCTCATTCTTACTTGAAATTATTTTTTATTGCTCATCAGTATATTTCATTCCCTTGGCCATAAGGAAGATTTACTCAAGAGACAGTTCATAAAACTGAATCTAAATAGTTATACTTACTTACTTATTTTCTTATTTAATTTAATTTTATTATATGCATTCATCTGCTTAGCTCTCCTATACATGATGGATCTAGAGTCCTTCTTTCTTAAGTGTCTTCCCAGAGTCATACAGTATGGAAGAAGAGAGTAGTCTTAACCCTGTGTGCTATGCAGTCAAAAATGTTGCAAACTCATTTCAGTTTAATTTTCTTGTGATTGTAAAACTATGTAAATCAAACTCCCTCTGCAACTGTTGCCGTTCTGGAATACAGAACTCATTGTGATCAGAATCTCGTTAGGAGCATTACTGCAGCCCCGGCAGTACACAGTTTCTTAGGTCAGAGATTTGGGTAAGCACAGTGGGCTCATGGTGGGTGTAACCGAATGACAGGAGGTTTAGCTTTTAATTTTTATGTAACATTTGTAACAGAAAAAGACAGAATGATTATAATAAAATGTATCCAATTTTGTATGGCCAAGCTTGACAAACTAATGTGTCAGTCAGAAAAAGCATAAATATTATTCTCTGGGAAATGAAGTATGAAGTGATTGTTTATTTTGTAGCTATATCTGAAATGTTGTTACGCATATGTAGTTCACTTCATTTTCTTTCTGCTGTTCCTGCAGGGCTCACATATTACACACTGATGCAGTACTAATAAGATTCATAGATCACATCTGACTTATTCTGGTCATTTGGCTTTAGTGAAAATTATCTTTATGGTTACACATGAAACTGCCCAAACCTGAATACAGACCAGGAAGAAACTGAGCAAATAGTATCCCTGCAGCACAGTATGACATGAAAAGAAATAGAAATTAAAAATACATTGATACGCATGTTGTATATGTGCACACAAGCATAAACACACACACACACATATTGTCAAAGCTAATGGCCTTTATCTGCACAATTAGGAAATTAGCATAGTTTATAGTCACAATATGATTTCTCATTCTTGTCTAAAGGGTTGTAGTGTAATGGCTGGATGAATTTTGTTCCCCATTAGCATCAATGGAGTTAAACAGCTCTCATCAGTCATCTGGGGTTGTTGTCAGGTAGGAGAATGAGTACAATTTGTCTGGTTATCTCGATTTTCACAGAACTCCACAGCACAAAACAATCTGAATTTGGATTCCTTGTGGCTGGTTTTATTGTAAATGACTGCTTACTGTGATTTTTAACATTTTTGAAAGAAAATAAAAGTTATTGTTTTCCAAATGAGGACTTCTGAGTGTCATCATTTAGGATGGGCATCTTGCAAGGAAAAGAAAAGCAAAATTAAAAGCTATTAATAATTTTCAAGTGAGGATTGTTTTTAAGCAGAAATGTGGCATTGTCTTTACAGCCTCTTTCCAGAAATATACCTACAAGGATGTTTTAATATAAGATGAATGTCAGGTATCATATGACAGAAAAGTCAACATTCTTCCTCCTGTGCCATGTAGGATTTTGTTCAACATAAGAAGATATCCAGTATTACTCTGGATAAAACTAAAAAATTGAAGTTAACAGATTACACATTGTTTATTAGAATACTTTAGATTCAAGAGATGGGCAACAGTTATACTTCTTCTTTTGGCTTTTTCCCAGTTAGGGGTCACCAAAGTGGATCACCTGTCCAGCCATGATTGTCAGTGGAGTTGTTACGGTGTTGAGTTGCCAGCCCAGTGCACAACTTTCCACAGAAGGTACACACACACACACACACCTAGGGCCAATTTAGAGTATCCAATCCACCTACAGCACGTCTTTGGGATGTGAGAGGAAACCAGAGCACCAGAAGGAAACCCACATGACCACAGGGAGGACATGCAGACTCCGGACAGAAGGTAACCCAGCCAAGGATCGAACCAGAGAACCTCTTGCTGGGAGGTGGCAGTGCTAACCTCTGCACCACCACAGCTGATGGGCAACAGTTATATAATTTCCTGCATATGAACATTCTACCTTATGCATGTTCTCTTCAGTTCACAATATGGTAACAAAAATATCAAAAAACATATTAAAACAGTGATAATTCATCTTTTTTCAGAATGCTCCATATGAATATCACATTGCCTGCATTTCATGGCAAATGCAAATAGGGTTGCCACCTGTCAGGAAATTTTCCTGACAGTCAGGACATCAGGATCTCTGTCAAAAAATCTGGAAATCAGGGTCTCTGCCAGGAAATCCAGAAATGGTAAGCACTTGAAAGGTATTTTAAATCATTATGGGAGTAAATTTCTAACCCAGCCACTGGGGATGCACAAGCCAGTGCATTTCTTTGTGCCGGTCCCAAGCCCGGATAAATGGGGAGGGTTGCGTCAGGAAGGACATCCAGCATAAAAATTCTGCCACAACACTTATGGCACAAAAAATTCATATTTCCATACTGGATCGGTCGAGGCCCGGGTTAACAACGATCGCCACCAGTACTGTTAGCCAACAGGGTGCTGGCGGAAATTGGACTACTGTTGGAGAAGAGGAGGGCGAAGGCATGACCGAAGGCAGGAAGAGAGGAGGAAGGTTAGGAGTGTAGCAGTGAGGGTAGGAACTTTGAATGTTGGCAGTATGACTGGTATAGGAAGAGAGCTAGCTGATATGATGGAGAGAAGGAAGGTTGATATATTGTGCGTGCAAGAGACCAGATGGAAGGGAAGTAAGGCCAGGTGTTTAGGAAATGGGTTCAAATTGTTCTATCATGGTGTGGATGGCAGGAGAAATGGGGTAGGGGTTATACTAAAGGAACAATATGCCAAGAGTGTTTTAGACGTGGAGAGAGTGTCTGACAGAGTGATGTTTATGAAGCTCAAAATTGATGGTGTAATGATGAATGTTGTTAGTGCATATGCTCCACAAGTTGGGTGTGTGATGGATGAGAAAGAGAAATTTTGGAGTGAGTTGGATGAAGTTATGGTGAGTGTACCCAAGGGTGAGAGACTAGTGATTGGAGCGGACTTTAATGGGCATGTTGGTGAAGTGAACAGAGGGGATGAGGAAGTGATGGGTAGGTATGGTGTTAAGGAGAGGAATGCAGAAGGTCAGATGATTGTGGATTTTGTGAAAAGGATGGACATGGCTGTGGTGAATACGTATTTTAAGAAGAGGGAGGAGCATAGGGTGACGTATAAGAGTGGAGGAAGATGCACACAGGTGGATTATATCCTATGTAGGAGGGCCAGTCTGAAGGAGATTGGAGACTGTAAAGTGGTGGCAGGGGAAAGTGTAGTTAAGCATCATAGAATGGTGGTCTGTAGGATGACGTTGGTGATCAAGAAGAGGAGGAGGAGTGTGAAAGCAGTGCCAAGGATTAAATGGTGGAAGCTAAAAAAAGGGTGATTGTGAAGTGGAGTTTAGGGAAGAGTTAAGACAGGCACTGGGAGGCAGTAGAGAGTTACCGAATAGCTGGGTAACTACAGCAGAACTAGTAAGGGAGACTGCTATAAAGGTGTTTGGTGTGACATCTGGACAGAGGAAGGAGGACAGGGAGACCTGGTGGTGGAATGAGGAAGTACAGGAGAGTATTCAAAGGAAGAGACTGGCGAAGAAGAAGTGGGATTGTCAAAGAGATGAAGAAAGTAGACATGAGTATAAGGAGATGAGGCGCATGGCAAAGAGAGAGGTGGCGAAAGCTAAGGATAAGGTGTATGGAGAGTTGTATGAGAGATTGGACACTAAAGAGGGAGAAAAGGACCTGTACCAATTGTCTAGACAGAGGGACAGAGCTGGGAAAGATGTGAAGCAAGTAAGGGTGATAAAAGATAGTGAGGGAAAGATACTCACAAGAGAGGAGAGTGTGTTGAGTAGATGGAAAAAGTATTTTGAGAGGCTGATGAATGAAGAGAATGAGAGAGAGAGAAGGTTGGATGATGTGGGGATAGTGAATCAGTAAAACAGATTAGCAAGGAGGAAGTAAGGACAGCTATGAAGAGGATGAAGAATGGAAAGGCTGTTGGCAAAGATGACATACCAATGGCAGCATGGAGGTGCTTAGGAGAAATGGCAGTTGAATTTTTAACTAGATTGTTTAATGAAATTTTGGAAAGTCGGAGGATGCCTGAGTAGTGGAGAAAAAGTGTTTTGGTACCTATCTTTAAAAATAAGGGTGATGTGCAGAGCTGCAGTAACTACAGAGGGATAAAATTGATCAGTCACAGCTTGGAGTTATGGGAAAGAGTAGTAGAAGCTAGGGTAAGAAGGGAGGTGATGATTAGTGATCAGCAGTATGGCTTCATGCCAGGAAAGATCACTACAGATGCAATGTTTGCTCTGAGAGTGTCATTGGAGAAATACAGAGAAGGCCAGAAGGAGTTGCACTGTGTCTTTGTAGACTTGGCGAAAGCATATGACAGGGTGTCTAGAGAAGAGTTTTGGTATTGTATGAGGAAGTCGGGAGTGGCAGAGAAGTATGTAAGAGTGGTACAGGATATGTACAAGGGTAGTGTGACAGTGGTGCGGACTGCAGTGGGAGTGACAGATCCGTTTAAGGTGGAGGTGGGATTACATCAAGGATCAGCTCTGAGTCCTTTCATATTTGCAGTGGTGATGGACAGGTTGCCAGATGAGATCAGACAGGAGGCCCCGTGGACTATAATGTTTGTAGATGCCATTGTGATCTGTAGTGAGAGTAGGAATCAGGTTGAGGAGACTCTGGAGAGGTGGAGATATGCTCTAGAGAGCAGAGGAATGAAGGTCAGCAGGGCTAAGACAGAATATATGTGTGTAAATGAGAGAGAGGGTGGAGGAATGGTGAGGATGCAGGGAGTAGAGTTGGTAAAGGTGGATGTGTCTAAATAATTGGGATCAACAGCTCAGAGTAATGGTGAGTGTGGAAGAGAGGTGAAAAAGAAAGTACAGGCAGGATGGAGTGGGTGGAGAAGAGTGTCAGGAGTGATTTGTGACAGACGGGTACCAGTAAGAGTGAAAGCGAGGGTCTACAAGAGGGTAGTGAGACCAGCTATGTTATATAAGTTGGAGACGATGGCATTGACAAAAAGACAGGAGTCAGAGCTAGATGTGGCAGAGTTAAAGATGTTAAGATTTGCACTGGGTGTGACTAGGATGGATAGGATTAGGAATCAGTATATTAGAGGGTCAGCTCATGTTGGACAGTTTGTAGACAAAGCAAGAGAGATGAGATTGCATTGGTTTGGACATGTGCTGAGGAGGGATGCTGGGTATATTGGGAAAAAGATGCTAAGGATGGAGCTGCCAGGTAAGAGGAAAAGAGGAAGGCCTAAGATAAGGTTTATGGACGTGGTGAGAGAGGACATGCAGGCAGTTGGTGTGACAGAGCAAGATGCAGAGGATAGGAAGAAATGGAAAGAGATGATCCGCTGTGGCGACCAATAACGGGAAAAGCTGAAAGATGATGATGATGATGATGGGAGTAAATTTCTGAAGTATGTTAACTAAAATGTTCATTATCTCACTTGGGTTTCCTATCTGCATTCAAATGTAATGTAATAGCAAGCATTGCTTTGGCTTATGCATGTGTGTGTGTGTGTGTGTGTGTGTGTGTGTGTGTGTGTGTGTGTGTGTGTGTGTGTGTGTGTTTAGGGGAGTTAAAGTGTCTATATTTGTTCATAAGAGCAACAAGTTGGCCATAATTTATTTCACTTTTTATGACAGTTAAACATCTGCACACAATAATTAGCAATCTTTGGTGGTCTAGGCTGGGTGTGTGGGAAAAGGTCACATCATTGATCCATTGGCACAATGAGTAGTGTTGCAATCTCACAGTACTTGTCTCCCTTTCTGGGTTTTTGGCTGTGGCTCCATCTGTGTAGAGTTTGGGTGTCCTTCCTGTCTTTGTATGGGTTTTATTTAGGTGCTTGGGATTCCTCCATCACCTCAAAACTGTTTTGTATGTGTACAACATTATAAAGGAAATCAGACTAAGTGATTCAAATGCTGATACTCTTCTGTGAATGTGTCTATCATGTGATAGCATTGTTTATCATGGGCAGTGTCTGTGTGTGTGTATCTGTCTGTAAATAATAATATTAGTGGATATGTACATTTATCTCCTAGGTAACAAAAAAAAAGCCATAGATCACATCCCAGAACATCTAGGCATTCAAATCTTCTTGGGGGCCAACATTTCTGGCTGTAAAAGTGGCTTAGTAAGGTCAACTGCCATTGGCCACACCTAGTCTAAAAGTAACCCTATGCAGAGGTGGCCACGGAGATCACTATAGTGTGTGTTGGGGCAGGTGTACTCTGGTCTTTATTTCACTAATGTTCCTCACAGTAAAACTTCAGAGGTGTGCATACAAGGTCTCTTCAGCTTGTGTGTTGACTGGGGACAGAGTGGTCATTGTTTCTTTAACTTTCCTCAAAATCACACCTTAGAGGTATATATATAGAGGATCACTATAGCTTGTTTATGGCCAGTGTACTGTGTAGGAACAGTAAGTTGGAATAAATTACTTTGAGCGTTATTTTTTCTTCAGAACTGAAATCAGATGTTTATGTAAGTGGCTATCAAATAGGTGTAGGGGAAAGGAGGCACGCTGCATATGTACATCTGACAGCAATACATTGAAATATGTTTGACTTCAGAAGGGTATACAGAAGGTGTCTGCCTTTTGTGGTTAGGGCTGAGGCATCATGCTATGTAGCTGTATGACAGCAGCAATTTGAAATATGAGCTTATGGCCATTTGTGCTTTCACTTCCATCCCAAATTAATACCAGAGGGGTAGGAAGGCAGTCATTCTACATATGATTTATGTGCCCTCATGAGCATTTTCGTTTCAGTTTATGAATAACCACTACTTGATTTATTGGTAATTACTCTGTAACAATTCTTTATCATTAAGCCTTGGACATAACTTACGTTTTCCATAAAAGAAAAAAAAGTTACTTTCCTAAGTCATGATTTTTGTTCGGACCACCATTGAACCAAAGTTTGTGGAAGAAATCTCTAAAAACTCACCTCAAAGCATTTAGAACCCTATAACTTCTAGTGGTCTTTAGGCCTCCAGACCCCCAGTTTAATTAAACTCTCTCTCTCTTAGATACTTGTAACAGTATACTCTTGGCCAATGATGTGTTAAAAGAATGCAGGAATAAGCTTACAATTAAAACAATGTTTAGTAAAACAAAATAAGTATTCTGGACAGCATGAGGTGGCAAGAAGGGGAGGAAGAACAAGGGAGCACTGGGGTGTATGCCAAGGTGACAGTAGATAGCAAGGATAGGGAATGCCATGGAACACTTTGTCTACGGCTTCATATCATCTATGCAGTCACTTCATATGGCAATTAAAAGCTGGCGCTTCTGGGCATGCCTTGCTAAAAGGGGTGTGACCACCCTGAGGCAAATGTGTATATTCATTCCAAAGAGAGTGTGGCTTATTTGTCAAGAAATGGAAGGATGAAAAGGTGGCAACCATAGATGCAAAATACATTTATAGGAATGCACAAGCAAATGATTGCAAATACATCAAAATAAAAATGTTCATGTAATTATGCATTCTTTTGTTAAGTCCAGGTCAGTATGCACAATTCATTAATGAAAACAGAAACACAAATTAATGCAATGTTATAAACAAAGAATGCTAATGACTTCTTCCTTTGGCTTTCTCCCGGTTAGGAGTCGCCACAGTGGATCACCTGTCTGCTCATGACTGGCAGTGGAGTTTTATGGTGCTGAGTTGCCAGCCCAACCTTCCACAGAAGGCACATACATGCATGCACTCACACCTAGGGTGAATTTAGAGTGCCCAGTCCACCTACAGCATGTCTTTGGGATGTGGGAGGAAACTGGAGGAAACCCATTTGACCACAGGGAGGACATGCAGACTCCACACAGACGCACCCCAGCCGAGGATTGAACTGGAGAACCTCTTGCTGTGAGGCGGCATCGCTAACCGCTGCACCACCGCAGCAAGAAAACCAGGAAGAGATTCAAGACAGATGCTAAGTAGCAGCTCCAATTTGGAGCTCAGTATACAATTCTAATACTTGAAAGGAAAGTCTTATATTATTTCAACACCTCATAGAATTCATTATTCTGGAACTCCGTCATATTGATTTTACTTCACAAAAAACTGATATATATATTTCCTGCAATTAGTCAAATCAGATTGGTACAGAAAATGAGATTTTCCAAATCTTGTCAACAAGAAATGCCTATGAAGAAAGAACTTCAGCAAGTAATTACTTCCATAAAGGATTTATTATTGAACATGGAACAGTTTCATTTCCAGCTGCAGCAAACCAAATGGACTCTGTAATCCCTAGAACAACAGCAAAGAGTACAAATAAAGGACAAAGTAAACTTTCCTTCTGACTTTGATAGCAGATGAAAATCAGAAGAATGTTATAGTGAATTCTTATTAAAACAAAATGCATAGATACTGGAAAATTCCATTATATAGAAAACAGGAAAAGGAAAAAAACTTGATAATTTATGCCATACCTATGACCATGGAGAACAATAACACAGCAAATTTCTTCATCACCTGGCTTCCCAAAAACTTTAACTTTGCAAAGTGGATTTTCTTTTTGCATAAAGACAGCAAATAAATCATTACCAAGCCACAAGCTAAACCAAGAACTCCTCTAAGATACAAAAGTGTAAATTTTATTTCCTAGGTTGCTAAAACAACAAATCATAAAAAGCTGTCTGGTTACCTTATTTTAAAGTGGGTAACAGCAATAGAAAGTTTGATAATGACTTAAAACCATGAAAAAACAGAAGTTTTGCTGAAAATTTGTTAAAAATCTCAAAAAGAGCAATGGTAAACTTATATATTTTATCCTACAAAACGTAAATATTTATGCTGATTTAACACATTTAAATAAGCTGTTTTATATTCTCAAAATATCAATTTAATTAGAATCTGTGAAGATATGGACTATAACTGTTCATCTCTGAAGCAACACAGTGAAAAAGATAGTTGGAAAATTGTAGATTAACAAAAAAATTCTCATACTTTTTCATAAAAAGGTTACCAGCAATGTATGTAACCGTTTTGAATGAGTTTAGTCAAAGAAAAGGGGTGTAAATAGTGAGACAAAGTGATCTGATAAGCATGGCAAACTTTTGACTTTTTCCATGTTGTTTAAAGTGAGCATTTTTATGTCTGTCTGTTCACTTAGAGGATTAAGGAGCTCTTAATGAGCTGTTTCCTTTGGTCAAGTGGTGCAAGGTTTGATTCCCTCAGCTTCCATTGCCTAACCGTGTGACTCTGAGCAAGTCACTTAACCAGACACTGCTACTGTGCTGAGTCTGAAAAAGGTCCATGGAGGTCAATGCTCTGACAAACATAAATAAATAAATATTTACTCCTTTCAGTGGGGAAAGCCAGTCTATTAAACATGCTTCTTGTTTAGATTGATTAAATGCTACACACTTTATTGAACTTATAGATTTATTTTCTAATTGGTGGTTTATGACTACTGAGGTCTTTAAGACACTCATATGAATATTGAAAAGATGCAATTTATATTGTAATAATGTATATTTTGTTGTTTAAATAGTTACTACAGAGAAATTTAGTCTGCATGTTTTAACAGAATTGTTTTTGTGCAAACTCCTATAGCTATATTTCACGCTGAACAAGTAAATTTCTTACCCTAGAAGTTTATGAGATGAATAATCTTCATGGAATTTCAATGTACTATTTTACATTCTGACTGGATTGTGTACTTTTAGTAATATGAACTGATGTGACCACCAAAGATGAAACAGTAACATCTTAATAATCAAAGTTAAGATTTTCTCAATATTCACAGTGTTTTACTGCTTGAATTATTGGGAATGTTTGATTCATATGGAATATAACAGAAGCTAAATAAACTTAATGTGTATAAAAAGCTACATTTTTAGAAGAATTGTTTCTGGTGGTAGCTTAGAAGTAAGCATTTGTATTTTTCAGACTGGGTGATAGTGTGTAAGGCCAGGTTCTTGCCTGTAGAGCTGGAAACACTATATTTATGTGAAATACTGGCTAGTACATCTAAACAGTTTTACTAATGAATTCCCTGAAATATTTTGCCTCACTGTACTTCTCTATCTTTCCATCTCTAGGCAAACATGCACACACACACACACAAAACACACACACACACACACACACACACACACACACACACACACACACACACACACTGCAATCCCTACACTATTAGCTCACTTTTTCAGATGTGTTTTAAAATCTGCAACATCATAGATCCAATCATAATGCTTTATATTGCATGAATATATCTGCTCCATGTATTACTGGTTACAGAAAAAAAGGTATAAGTGTTTTACTGGCTTTCAAAGCCATAAAGCACTTAGCAAGTGTTGTCAGAAAGGCAGTGTAACTTAGTCTTGTGTGTACACTCACTTTGTCATGCCTCTCAACTGTCCAGACTTTTTCAGAATGCCCAGGTTTTTGCCTCATATGTTTGATCTGGTCCTCATAAAATCTTTGGTTTTCAGAGAAATCTCTGAGTATGAAGTCCCTAAATAATGGCATTCATTTGAGTTTTGGACTTTGTATTCTTCAGAAAATATAGGCAAATACACATCCTGCTATCCTAGCTACTTTCTAAGTTTATAAAAGGAAGTCTGGGACATATTACCTGCATGGACAGCAAGCAGAAAAAAATCTATTTTTATTCTGCCACTGTCTTTGCTGATCATTATTGGAAGATTTGATTGTCTAGGTCAAGACCCTTAACATTTAAGATCAGGTCCTGTGCTATACTAGCACTTTACTGATTTGTCTTTTTCCAAATATTGGAGCATCATCACCATGCACTACAATGAAATTATAAATAAATTATCAAATATCAGTAGGCTTCCTCCCATAAATCAAGTTTAAAGGTTTTAAAGAGTAGATAAAGACATTGAAAACTATATTTCACTTAATAATAATGGAGAGGCAAATGCACCATTTCATGGATTATCTTAAAGTGCACCTACATGGTAAAATTACTCGTTGTTACAACAAAATAAAATAATAAGATATCAACTTGCTTAATATACAAAAAGGCATAAATATTGCTTAACTAAAATTTTAAAAAGGGGAACTATTTTCCTATATTTAGCCAGGACTTTAAATAAAAATGCCTATTAATATTAGCGATATCTTCAGAAAAGATGAAATTACAGTCATATCCCCTAACTGCTAACTATTTATAAAGACTGGTAGTTAGATCCATGATCATACAAATACAGTCCTCAATATGCAGCAAAAAGTTAATAGACATCAGCAGTGTATTATTGGCATTAAAAGAACATTATTAACATTTCAGAGGGATTTTGGATTAAAGATCCTTAGACTATATTCCAGCCAGAAATACAAAAAATACATTTTCAAATGATAACATTAAGTTTTTCTTAAAATATATCATTATTTCAGACATAAATGAGGAAATTAAAAACCTAAAAGTGCCTGGTAAGGCTGGGATGGTTGATGAATTATATAAAATGCTCCTAAAAATGTTACTCATCTGTAAAAAAAAAATGTCCCTCATTAGAAATATATATTTACTATAATCATTTGTTTTATTTCACCAGTCAAACATGGCATTTCTTTTAGTCTGTATACAATGATGACTATATTCCATGTACTTCGCAGTCTGTATCATATAAATCTGGGTAGGGATACAGTGAAGTCTTTGGGGGATAGAATGACATTCTTCAGTGTGCTTTGTACAGAGCATTTTATTAGAATTCCCTAAACTGTTTATTGTGAACCGCATTTGGAGAAATGACATATGGCCTTTTATGTACAACTAGTAAATCTAGCATTCAGAAGGGTTTTGTTGTCATGATCTGGAACTGTGATTGCTTTCCAACTTTGGTTATTTGACCTCTGCATTAAAGGTCAGATAAAACTAATATCCAGATTGCATGTGTACATTTTTATTGCCATAAACCAAATTCCTATATTTTCCTCCAGAAAGAAAATATATTTTTACAGTTGTCCCATGTCATAGCTAAAATTTCAGCTAAAGCTGTAGGGTCATAATCAGAGGTGTGTTACACTGGAAGCTCTGAGGTGAGTATGGAAGCTTAATGTGTGATTTCTAGCTGACTATCCTGCTACTACCTAAAAGTTTCATTCTGAAATCTCAAATGAGAACAGACGCACAGCCTTTCAAAGACAATTCCCTGTGACTCCAGTTCATGTCTTTTTACTGCCACTGACTGACATTTAACATTATACTTGTTTTTTTAGTGAGGATGTTGTGCTGGCATTCTGCTCAGTATGTTGAGTTAAATAATGGATTAAACTACTTCCTTACTGAGCTGTTGTAAAATCAGAAGCAAAAAAACTTCTATGTTTTGGCAATTTTTTTTTTTCATTTGCAACATGCTATAGTTAATATGCTAAATATCTGAGAAACTAATATGGTGTGGTCAGAATTTGCATAGCGCAGCTATGAAATCCCAGTGGCAGAAAAAGAATCTTAAAGGAGTTTCATAACTTATCTTCTATTTGTTACTCTCATAATTTTTCATAATAAAATCTCATAGGAGGAGCCAAGGTAAAATAGGCAACACTGCAGTAATCTGACATATTGTATTATACCCAGTTTACATTTGAAGTTCTGTTTTGAACAAATGTTTAGTGTACAAAATATAATGGCCTATAGTATTTCTCTACTGAATTGTCATCATATCATAGATAAAAAGCACTATATATGACACAAAAAAATATATATTTTTCACTTGTAACATGCTGTGGATACAATGCCATGCTTTCACATGGCTAAAGCTGTGGTGTCAAATTCTGAGGTGTGATGCCCTTGACTCACAGAGTTTAAAATTAGAGGTGTGTGTGTGTGTGTGTGTGTGTGTGTGTGTGTGTGTGTGTGTGTGTGTGTGTGTGTGTGTGTGTGTGTGTGAGTGTGTGTTGTAGCTGAGCACCCTGTTGTTATTAGGAGAGTTTCATAATGAAGTCTCAAAGGGGACAGAGATATAGCCTTTCAAAGGCAGGTCCCACTGGCTATAACTCAGGTGTCTTTACTGCCACAGATGGGTATTTTGCATTATACTCAGGTGTCATTAGGGGACCATGCTGAAGTAAAACTTTTGATCATAAGTCTGTTCCTCAATAGTGGGCAATAGGTTTTATGCATTAAATCAAGTTTTAAGATGTCCAGAAGAAAAAAGCTCCAGCCATAACTGGTAGTCATTTTTATCCCTTTGGAGTAAAATAGTGGTATTCTTTATGGTCAGATAGATCAATAAATCTAAGAAAATTGTGTTCTGTGATCTGTATTAGCACTGTGCAGTTTGTGAAGAGAGGAAAAATAATGGCCAATTTATATTCAATTCTGAGAAGCAGCATGTTTATAGATATATCTATTATGGCCTGTGGAATATGCAAATGTGACATTTTGTAAAATACCTTTATTTGTTCTAACATTGTGGTTACTTGTGTTTCTGTGTAAGAAGAAAAGTAAGAGCATTCTCAGATATCTCTGTTTCTTGATTTGTTTAGGTAACAATACTATCCCCATTGTTAAAATGTTCTCTGAGTTAATATTTTGATAAATGTATTGAATTGCTGAGTCAGTTTTGATTTTTTTACTTGAAAGGTTAATACAATCCCCCCCCCCCAAAAAAAACAGACCAGCAATATCACTCTCAAACAGTCAGTGTGTAAGTTCTATTTGCAAAATATCTTCTCTACAGTCAGTTTCAAAGAAATGAATGACAGTATTGCCCTACGTCAACTTTGTAGCCTATATCACCCAATTTATTAGTAAGGGTTTTATCAATATTGCAAAATGGTTTACATCACTTTGAAACCTAAAAAAGCTCTTATGAGCCCTTTAGTGATTGTTGTAATATGTATAATGTAAGAGGGTGGCATGTTTACACAATAATAATAATTAACAGGATTACCTCATTTTCAGCTGCTATTTTTTCAAGGAATGAAACTGCAGTCCTATGCTAAGGCATTTAGGTGATAAGGTGGAAATTGAGATTTTGGTACCTGCAAGGTATATGATGTTTATGTCCCAGGGTTTTCTGAAGCAGGATAGACTGCTGAGCTAATATGATCAAATTCAAAAAACAATGTTTCCTTTGTTCATAAAGTTTTTAAAAAGTTTTTAACTCTGTTTCTCTTGGAACATGCTTCTTTTGGAAAACATAACATTACTGACATACTATGTCTTAAAACTCATTGAAATTAATTTGAGGAATTATTCACAGAGGAAAATATCCCCTTACTGGCTTACTGCTTCAGGATAAATGGTGAGGATATATTTACTGAAAAGGTAATAGTGATAACGGGGATCATTTCTGACAGGTATGGATGTTCATGTCTCTGTCATTACTTGCAATACCAGTTACTTAAGTATATGTAGAGTCTGCAAAGCAAACTCCTGTCCTGATGAAGGCAGGCTATAAGAGCAATGGAAACAGTTTCATACCAATACACATTAGGGTTCCCACATTCAGTGCTCTTGCACTCAGATGGTGCTGGGAGGTTGCATCATGCCACATCAGTGAAATGTGAAATGCTGTCACCTAAGGTCCTGGTGTGGACCAAAGGGAAATAATAATCTTCTGCCAAGTAGAGACTACAGAAATGTTGCAACAGTTTGTTCTTCAGAAAACTGTAATACATTATGAGCATGTCTTGTATTGTTTGCCAGACGCTAAGAATGATATTGCGAAACTACATTGTGAGTTAACAGAAAAAGCAGATCAATTGTGTTTATTAAAGCTAAAATTCCAAATTTAAAGACGGATAAAACCACTGACTTTAAAGGTGTGATTCCTAAATATAAGAGATTTACTTTAAAAAATAAACAAACAGAGGTAAAGATGGAGATGAGTGCTAGTTGTCCAAGTCTATTTGTGTGCTGCAGCTAACCTTGTACAGTTACATCCTCATCCCCAGTCTTATTACTACCTGCACTAGGCACCTTCAGATGCCTCTATAGAGCTATATTTCACCAGTCCTTACAACAATGCATTACATATACCCCACCACCCCTTACAGGAAGTACTGTTTCTTAATGTGAATCTTAAATCTCCCCTACCCATTGACACCACAAATCTACCTTTCTCCATCTATTCCTTTAAAGTTATAACACAAGCCTGTCCCCTGATGAGTAGTGCATCCATACTAATATCTCCACTTGTCTTTCTCCATATCAGTGTTACATGCAGAATGTTTTGTGTACACTTCCACTGGTATGAACATACTATCTCAAGTTCCCTTTGCTGTGTTGGTAATTCATTGCTGTAAACTCTTAATCAGCTTGAAGTCTCTTTCTTGCTGATGCCTCAAGGAGCTGAGAACAGTGTTCTGGGTGAAGTGTTTTCAGTGCCCAGCAGAACAGATGAATGACATTTGAATATCTAGAGTACTGCCTCCTGTCAGTACACCCCAGGAATCTGCTGGAATTTACCACTACCATATTATGATGTATGGCTTGACTCAGCCTATATGAGTGATGGTAACACCTAGATCGTTCTTCCTCTGCATGCCCTTGGGTTGTTCGTACTACCAAGTAAATCATTCTCAATATTACTTTATAAAATATATAACTTTACACTTCATACTAAACCTCCTTCTGCACCTTCAAAGTGACAGTAGATCACACTGGATATTTAATGACAGGTTCATTCATCTCCAGCTAATAGCTGGATTATATTATTTTGGGAAGTGTTTTGTGTGCACATACACACAAGCTCACACAAGATCCTAGCACCCAACTTTGTGACATATTTTGTCTGGCATCTTATTAGCAGTTGCCCTACCCTGTCTCTGATCATCTACTTTCTATCAATTAACTACTCTTTTACCCCCCATGAAATTTAGCATAACACCATTTCCTTTATTTGTGTGTGTGTGTGTGTGTGTGTGTGTGTGTGTGTGTGTGTGTGTGTGTGTGTGTGTGTGTGTGTGTGTGTGTGTGTGCATGTGAGACTCATACCTCTCAGCTGTACAGATTTTTGCAGAATGTCCAGATTTTTGCCTCATATCTTGATCTGTTTTTCAGACACATTATTGGCAAATAAAGACAGAAGTCAGAAAATAATGACAGACATTTGAGTTTCAGACTTCATACCTTTCAGAAAATTCATGTTAATGCAAAATCTGTTATTCTATCAGCTTTCTAGGTTTCTAAGAGAAATGTTTAAAAATTGTCCCTATTTTTTAGCATTTGTCCCCCCATTATTTATGGCTTTGTCCAGATTTCTTGCTCTAAGAGGTACGGGATATGTGTTATATATTTTTTACAAGCCACAAGTATGGCATGGTATAAAACTCCTTCAGACTCATTACAAATAGTGGGAACCCATTTCAAACTTTGTAGTGTGCTCCAGCCATGAACACTGGGTAATTTTTAGACTGAAAAGATGAATCTACCCAAAGTAATTCTTTCCATGACTTTTTTCTGAGAAGATAAGGATGATCATTTTGTAAACACTCAGCTAATTCTTAATCCTCCTTTTGTCACTACCCTGTACTCACTGACACCCCTTCAGTCCCCAAGGAGAGACTGCACACTTTGTCCATGGTTGACAGTTTGACTACATTTTGTATCTATTTTTATATATATGTGTATGCATATATTTGGGTCTATTGTGCATGACTGAACTGTCCTAATGCTGAATGCAAAACACCAACAAAATAAGTTCGATCATACACAACAGCGAAGAAAAAAAATGAAAACAATAATATGGAGAGAGGAAAACTATTTCCTCTCCCAATATTAAAACCAAAGCCCCATAATATTAGCCCCAAATTTGTCAGAATACTGGCAGTGTTCTGGAAGGTTTTAATGATGGTAAGGTGTAGGATTAGGGTTTGGGGAAGGGGCAGTGTTAGAGTTAAGGTTGGCACCTATTACTAAAGAGCCTTGATTTTGGAATATAACTCAAATTCCCAGAGTAATTAAGAACATTGTTAATAGGAACTGGAATATTTTAGGAAGTGATGAAGAAATATAAAACATATTGGGTAAGGAACCAGTTTTTACACATGAGAGAGCTAGAAGTATTCAAAATATTGTTGAAATTTTAGAGCATACTAATACATTTATGGAGCCCCACAAAGCTACTAAAAATATGGGCTTGTAGCCAATGTAGGTTCATTATGGAGAAAGATTCTTTCATAGGTGCATAGGTTCATACATAGGTAATAGGCTATCAGCCCTAGGGCCTATATAAGCCTAGCCAAAAAGATTCCCTGGTTTTCGCCACCTAAGAAAATTATTTTCCTGTGCCCCTGTCAAGCAGAGCCAAAGAAGTGATCCCTGGGGTGAATGAATGTTCTATATTCATATTAGATAACATTTTACAAACTACTATACGCCCTGATAGAGGGAACTATGATACCAAAGGGATGATATATCTTGCAATTGGCTCTTACTGTCCAGCATTTTATGTTGGAAAGACTGAACAGGCATTTAAAAGTGTAAAGAGCTGTTTTGGCAGCTGAAATTAGATGCCACCCACCACCTGGGTTTAAATGATTATGTTTTGGTAATACCTATTTTAAAACAAACAGCAGCCAAGTTATAAACTGATTTTTTTCTCAAGATTATAGAGGATTACTAGTAGTTGCACATATTTATCCATTAATATTTACTTTTAAAAATGAATTATTTTTAAAATTCATTATTTTTTGTAATACATAAATTTTGTGAACATCATTTATAATTTTGTCGCAGTATTTTAAAGTGGACAGGTTCTGGATGATTTAGATTATTTTATACATTTCATATATTTTTAATCAATGTACCTATATGGATTTAATTGCTTTTTTTTTTTTGGTCATGTGACTGATGAGGGCTTTAAAATATACTCTGATCACATAGACTGAGATTAGGTCTGATGAAGTCTGATTCCTTTGGGCAGTGGGACAAAAAGTTTTTTGTTTTCTGAATACATTTGCTTAAACTCATTGACTTCTATTTGTGCTGTGGTCATTCTTGGAGTTAAATAAATTTATTTCTACACATCATTCCTGGCGTTGCTGCTTGAAGCAGTCCACCCTCCATTTTCCTTTTAATTATATAAAAATCCCTCAGATCACTGAAACTTGGAGCACTTTCCATGCCTTTGTGATCGTCTTACAAGACAAATGTTCTGCTCTGAGCAGCACATCAAGATCTGCAATGTTACAAAGTTATGTTTCTAGCAGTACTTTTCCATTATCTGGGCAACAAGTTAATGTGCACTTGGAATCTTAACACGTGGCCTCAATGATCGCACTGTTGTCGCTAATGTGGGTACAGCCTTCACTTTTTCTGGCAATACATTTCAACTGAAAAAATATGATAAAAAAGGAATAATGGCAGTTTTCCAGAGACTGTATCCCATTCACTTTATAACAGACAACTGGCTGAAAGTCCAGTAAGTCCCTTAGTTCTACAGGACATCAGCTAATGTAACGTGGTTTTCATAAATCACCTGCTGTCCTCAAGGTCTTCGTGTGCGGCTGCGGTGTTTCACTCCAAGCCGACTTCTCATATTAGTCATAATGCTACGGCTTCTGAGCCCTCAGAAAGGAACATAAAACTACATGAAAACAATACAAAGGTTCATCATTAATTGAAAAACATCAATCAACTCGTGATCTTATTAAAAATAAGAAAGTGTTCCTCTTTCTGACCCTTTGTTGTGACTTTAAAGCTTAATAATATGGTTGTAATACTGGGAAGGTTGAAAAGCATGCTGATAACTATATGAACCTAAGCAGATTAATATTCAGGCCACTACAATTCGGCACAGTTAAACAAGGATAGTCTTTCAAAACAACCGCTTCAGGGCTAACCGCTGTGCAATCATTGCATGTTGCCCGATAATGGAAAAGTATCATTCAAGCCTCACCTGTGGACTAACTTTACTGTCTAGATCCAAATAACAAAGTTCTAATATAACCTAGAAACACTACCACATCATAATTTTATACTTGGCATGTCACTACAGGGTTTTCTTATTAGCTTTATAATATAATGCCTTCACTGCAGTACATGCCATTCAGACTATTCAAACTAATTTGTATCTGCTTGACTTAAAGTGTGTCAGGTACTGTGTGCGATTTGCTTCCAAATAATGAAAAAATAAATGCAAAATCTGAGACTAAGTTATTAATCAGCTGTGGTAGATTAATTTTTTTTTTTAATTATGAATTATTTGACAGTGGGATTATATTATACTGTTTTGGTTCTAAATATCTCATCCGCGGCTTCATTACAAGCACTGGAAAGGTAGATGCTGTCATTCTCTTTGGCTTCACAAGTTCTTTTTGTTCTCTATAACTGGCCCCACTGAATATAGACATGATAGACATTAGCAGACCCCATGTACATGCTTACAGAGCGCATACTACAACCCATCATATAATCAGAGGACATTTTCTCTTACCAGTCCTCAAGAGCGCTCTTCTATGACAAATTTAAACATTTCCTTTCTTCCTATGGTACAGAAATAAAAGTGTTCCGTCTATTCTATTTTGCTCACCACTCTGAATACTGGGTCTTCTTTCTGTATCTTTGTCATTAACATAATTTACTGACCTTTGTTTGATATCAAGAAGTCCATTCCATCTCTGTTAGGCTCATTGATGAAACAATGTAATCATAATAGGATGAAATTAGTCTGAATGTCAGTTCAGTACCTGCCTTTTCAAAAATCTTATTGCCAAATTAATGTTTGTGAAATCCACAAGTTTTGCAGGCTCTAAAACTCACTTGGCATACAGGCTGTCAATAATCTTCGGACTGTTAGGAAAAACAGTTAACTATGTAAGTCCAGGCCAGTAGTACACCAGGATAAAGCCCTGACTGTGGCACAGACAGTCCAGGGTTGCTTAGCAGCATAGGCCCTAAAGGTACTATTCAGAAGGGGCGGGGCTAAGCAGCTAACACCATCTCACCCACCTATTAAAGAAACTGGTTCATGTCCTTTTGTAGCAGCTGTATCAAATGCCAGTTTCTGATCTGCATGAGAAGACCAGAGCACAGCGGCATAAACTGCAAAACAAAACATCTGTCTCTATCTAGTGTATAATCTGTTGTTAATAATTTCCAACAATTGTAGACAAAGGACCAGTCCAGTCCTTGTACTTTAAACCAATTACAAAGATTTCATTCAAGCTCAAACAACAGAAAGAAATCTTGATGGGTAGAAAAATCAAGTAAAGTTCTTCCAGTTCAGCATTTCAAAAAAGAAAAGCTAGGTTGCTTTATTTCAGCATAACACACAAGAAATTCAAACTGCTTTCAGTCAGCATAAATAATATGAAAAGAAATCAGAAAACACAACTACATTTTGGAATGCCTGCCAGTCCAGACTTAAAGAGTCCACAGGCTGAGAGAACACTGAAGTTTCTTGTTTATCTTGTAATTGTTGTTGAGTGTTTACACAGTCTCTTTAAACATGCTTATAATGTTTAGCACTGTAATGAGCAGTCTGGAAATGTTTCTCAGAACCAATTTGCAGTCACTTATGTCGACCTTCAAACACTTGCACTTGAAGTGCGTGCTACAGCATTTTAAGTAGAAGCAGCTACTCCCCAACATTCTTCTTTTTAAGCAAAAATTCGAGTTTCTAGTTACCTTTCAGCACATTATAAACACACATATTTTCACAGTTAACCTTCTGCTTAACAGTTTACCAGTTCTACTTCTTGTGAATTTTATATATTAACTGTATGTTGTCTGATAGCTGTCTTTCTTAAAGCTGGAATAATTCCTAAATGTCACTAGGCCTCTTAAAGGACAAACTTAATTTTAAGTTAATATTAACCATATGCGTTCTAGAAGTTCAGGGGCTACATGTCAAAGCTGACAGAGCATCCCCTTTGTTCTGTTACACTGTGCATAGTAGATGTGTGGAAGTGTACACTCTTGACAGCCTAGTATATGACACATTATACACACTTGCAGATCATTAGGAGAAAGGGTTAAAAGCAGAAGAAAAATCTCCTGACTCCCAGAGGGTGACAGCCAATGATGTCTAATGACAGTACCCCGTATCCAGTAACCTTGGAAACAGGGAAGTAGAGAATACTAACAGTTCAGTGGAAGATGGGGACTTTGGGTCAATGGTAACAGGGACATCTGTGAGCAGAAAACAGCTTAAATATTTTCTAAGTCATGACTGGGAAACTAATGAAGTGTTTGGACTGTATTGAGAAATATCCCTTGTACTGGTTGTGACGGCCTTTTTGCTCTGGGCCAGTAATCAAGGAGCCTCAATCCTTACCACTGACACTGTTGAGAGTCACTAAGAAAGTACAGTTTTGTACCTACCATAAATGTAGATGTTCGAGGGCTTATGCTGCTGCAGTCATCACACTTGGGTTATCCTGCCGTCAGGCGGTCCCGCAGTCAGCCAGAATTCCAAAGCCTTGGTCTGGCGTCAGTTATCGTCGCTTCTTCCCTGACGTCAGTGTGGCAGGGGTATAAAAGAGGCAGCCGATGCCATTTTTCTTCAGTTTTTCTTGCCCCAGATGTCAGGTGCCCCAATCTAATAAGGCAAAATAAGTGGCTTGCAAACCATACCTTAGAGAAAAACAATAGTGGTAGTTGTAAGCAAATACACCATATAGACATGCATCCAGAAGGTTGATGTACCTATAGATAAAAGAAACCCCTGTTAGGAAGTGGGGATTGAGGGAGGGTAACCTGGACTGCAGCAGCATAAACCCTCGAACATCTACATTTATGGTAGGTACAAAACTGTACTATGTTCATCGTGCTATGCTGCTGCAGTCATCACACTTGGGTTGAGTCCCAAAGCTATGGTTGGGTGGTAGGAACTAAACTGGGTTAGGCGCAGCTAAGATACCCTGCAGAACTGCAGTGGCAAAGCCAGCCCTGGTCTTTGAGTATAGTGGAAGGTGGTAATGTTTGGTGAAGGTGTGCACTGAACTCCAGGTGGCTGCCTCCAGAATGTCCTTTGTTGGGACTCCTCGGAGGAAGGCTGCTGAGGTTGCTGTAGCCCTGGTAGAATGAGACCTAATATTAGCAGGCACTGGTTTCCCATGGTGAGAGTAGCAGAAGCGGATACAATGTGCTATCCATTTGGAGATGGTCTATTTGGAAATAGGCTTTCCCTCTGAACCTGCTGCATATGATACAAATAGTTGGTCAGATTTTCTGAAGGCCTTTGTCCTGTCCAAATAGTAACGCAACTGTCTGTGAATGTCCAAAGAGTGAAGGAGTCTTTCCCCTTTATTCTGAGGGTTTGGATAAAAGGTGGGCAAGTGTATGGTCTGATTGAGAGCCACACTGGAAACTACCTTTGGCAGGAAGGAAGGGTAGGTTCATAAAGACACTCTGTCCTGATGGAAAATGAGGAAAGGTTCCACTGCCATAAGCGCCTGTAGTTCTGAGACCCTGCGTGCTGAGGTGATAGCCAGGAGCAGAGCTGTTTTCCATGAAAGGTATTGTAGATCTGCTGAAGAGGCTGGTTCAAAAGGAGGTAGTGTTAGTTTTTCTAGCACAAAATTTAGATCCCAAGATGGAGTTGGTGGTTTTCTGGGGGGGTCTTATGTTTTTTGCCCCTCTGAGAAACTGCCTTAGTAAAGGGTGAGAGAAAATGGAAGAATCCATATCATATTGAGCTTAAATTGCTGAAGCATGGATCTTTATAGATGAGAAAGAAAGTCCTTTGTGTAGCATCTCAGATAAATATTGGAGTATTTGTGGAATGTTTGGGATGCCAGGATCTAGACCTCTGGCCTGGTTCCATGCACAAAATCGTTTCCATTTGTCTGACTAAGTTTTTCTGGTACTGGGCCTTCTGGCCTCCAGGATGACATTCAGGACACCCTTTGAGAGGAGTGTTGATGGATAATTTAAGGTATCTTCCATGCAGCTAGTTTAAGGTCCTGAGTTGACTGTGAAGGATCTGAGAGTTTTGTTGAGTTAAGAGCTTGGGGAATTGAGGTAAGATCCATGGAGGACTGTGAGTCAGGTTTCGTAGTAGTGGGTACCAGTGCTGACATGGCCAGTCCGGAGCAATGAGGATCATATGTGGTCTGTCTGATCTGACTTTCAGTAGTACCTTGGCCAGTAGAGGCAGAGGGGGAAAGGCGTAGACTGACAATGCTGCCCAACTGAATGATAGTGCATCCACTTTCCAGGCCAGGGGATGATAAGTCCTTGTGCAAAATTTTTGTAGCTGGCAATTGCTGGTTGAGGCAAACAGATCTATGTCTGGTGGTCCCCATCTTTGAATTATCATTGCAAATACTTGTGGGTGTAGTCTCCACTCTTTGGGATCTGTTAAATTTCTGCTTAATTCGTCTGCCAATATGTTTTCCTTTCCTGGCAGGAATTGTGTTTGCAATTGTACTTGGTAAGTTAATGCTGTGTTCCACAAGGCCATTGCCTGCCTGCATAATGGGTAGGAGTGTGTTCCTCCTTGTTTGTTTATGTACCACATTACTGTGGTGTTGTCCGTCCTTATTAGAAGTTGCCCTGAATGCAAGAGGTCCTTGAAGGCTTTTAGTGCATTTTGTACGGCTAGCATCTCCTTTTGATTGATGTGCAGATGCCTTAGGTTTGTAGGCCATTTGGCCTGTATGCATTGTCCTGCCATATGTGCACCCCAGGCATAGTCTGATGAATCTGATGTCAAGGTTTGCTTTGCTGGAGGTAAAACAAAGGGGAGACCCTTGTTTGCTTGGCATGCTTGTGCCCACCATAGGAACTCTTTTTGAAGGCAGGGAATGAGAGGTATACTTGCTTCTAGGCTGTGTCTGTGCTGGGACCATACACTTTTTAGGTACCATTGTAGTTTTCTCATATGCAGCTTTGCATATGCAATTAGTTGAATGCAGGATGCCATGTACCCCAATGCCTGCAGGAATTTCCTTGCAGTGAGCCGGGTAAAGGTTGCCATCTTTTTGAAGTATTGAACCAGTTGTTTTTGCTTGTCTGGCATGAGGTAAGCCATCTGGGCCGTTGTATTCAAGCTGGCACCCAGGAAAATTATTTCTTGTGAGGGTATTAGTTTTGACTTCTTTTTGTTTACTGTGTGCCCCAGGCAACTTAGA
Source organism: Protopterus annectens (assembly GCF_019279795.1). Taxonomy (NCBI): domain Eukaryota; kingdom Metazoa; phylum Chordata; order Ceratodontiformes; family Protopteridae; genus Protopterus; species Protopterus annectens. The sequence continues at coordinate 998,499,581 of NC_056739.1, forward strand.
AATCTTGTTACAAACACCAGATGCTGTATTAGGATGTCTTTGCTGTCCGCTTGGATCAGGCAGTCATCCAGATATGGATAAATTTGTATCCCTCGTTGTCTTCAATATGCAATTACTGATGCCAGGCATTTCGTGAATACTCTGGGCGCAGTAGATAAGCCAAAGGGCAATGCAGAGAATTGATAGTGCGTTGAACCTGCCAAAAATCTGAGGTATCTTCTGCAATCTTGTCTGATAGGGACATGCAGGTATGCCTCTTGGAGGTCCAACGTTACCAGCCAAGACTCCTTGCCCAGCATGGGAAGAAGCTGCTGTAGTGTGAGCATTTTGAATTTGGGTATCTCCAGGTAAGTGTTTAGAATTGAAAGGTCTAAGATGGGTCTCCAGGCTCTGTCCTTTCTTGGTACTAGAAATAGTCTTGAGTAAAAACCTTGGCCTTGCTCTGTGGAAGGTACCTTTTGAATTGCTTTCATGTCCATGAGAGCTGTAACTTGTCTTTGTGCCTCTGTCCATTGGTTTGTTGGCAGATTTGGCATGCCTCTCATCCGTGGTAAAGTGTGAAAGTGAAATCTGTAGCCTCGGGTAATAATATCCAGAACCCATTTGTCCTTTGTTATAATGTGCCAGTTTTGTGTAAAAAGAGCCAGATTTCCTCCTATAGATGCTGCCTGGGCAATTTTGCTTGGCAGGCGAAGAGGAAAGTCATTGAGTTTGCTTCCTGAAGGGTTGAGATCTGTCGTCTCCCCCTCTTTGAGTTGTTGCTTGCCATTGTCTAGGCCTGAAGGTACCTTGTGCCTGGCCTCTGCCCCTAGGGCGTCTGTACCTACCCCTTTGGGGTCTGTCTGAAGCAGGAAAGGACCAGTTCTTTGACGGCCAGTTTCTGCTGAAGCGAGGAGGTTGTACCTGTAAAAATTTTTTAACTGTTTGCATTGATTTTGCCTTTTCTTCCATTTTCTTTAAAACCTCCTCTGCTTTGACACCAAATAACGCATCCTTTTGCAGTGGAGCATCCAATAGCTTTGCTTTGACATGTTCTGGTAATGTTTGCTCTTTTAGCCAAGCATGTCTACGTATCACAGACCCTGTAACAGCTGCTCTACATGAGGCCTCCAAAGAATCAAAACCACATTGTAGGGTATGTTTTCCCACCTGTTCTGCTGCATGCAACAAATCTTGTATTTCTTTGTAATCTGGCTGATCTGTTTGAGGGATCATTTTCTGTTTTAACAGAGTAAGCAGGTACTGCTGGTATTTAATCATGTGGAATTGGCAGTTTAATGCCCTCATGGCCAAAGTGGCAGAAGTGTACACCTTTTTTCCCCATCTTTCTAATGCCCTGGAGTCTCTTTCAGCAGGTAGTGGATTCTTAGCTGTAGAGGCCTTAACCCCTTTGGGACCCTGGGAAATGGTTTCTGGGTCTGCTGGAGGGCTTTTATACAAAAACTTGTGAGAGTCAGGAACTCGATAGTATCTGTCTGGCTTAGCTGGTACTGGTGGTAAGGAATCTGGATTTAGACTAGATTCATTATAAATATCATCCAGAATGTGTAAAACTGGAGGGATAGCTAGGGGTCTATGTTGAGGAAGAAGAAGAAACTCACGGAGTCTTTTCTTGGAATCAGAATAATCTTGGCCTTCCCAGTGGAAATGCTCTCTCATGTTGTGCAGGGTTTCCCCAAAAGAAAAGTCCTCAGGAGGAGAAACAGAGGGGATAGACTCTTCAGCATCTGAGTCTTTGTAGGAAGGGTAGGGGCAATCCTGTTCCTCAGAGTCTGCTGAGGAAATGGATTCCTGGTCAGAAGGAGGGAATTCTTCCTCCAATCTAGGCCTTTTGTCAGGAGGGGGTTGTGAACCTCTGATAAGGGTGATCAGCTCCTCCGCCATTTTGAGCATCTGTTTTTTAGGCATAGGGGCCTGCGTGGTAGTCTGTGGACCCAGTTTTTTAACCTTAGTCATCGCTTTAAGCTTCGCGTAGGACTTTACTGAGAGGGTCGTCGGTTTAAATACACCTTTGGAAGCCGAAGGCCTGTCCCTAGTATCCGGCTCGCTGGCCGGGCTGGCTTCCGCGTGTTGAGGAGGATCGGGCTCCAGAGGCCCGGTAGTCTCTGTCTGAGAGGTAGTCGTAAATTCTAAATCTGTGGTAGTCAGGGGCTGCGTAGGCACCTCACCGAGTACCGGGGATCCGGTGGCAGGCCTAACTGAGACCTCGGTATCTGGTCTAGGCCTAGGCTGCCTGTCTTTGTCCTTGCATTTTTTGAACATAGCTGAAGTCGGTTGCTCCGACGACATAATATAATTGAATCTTCTACCAAAATAATGTCGGGCGGTATCAGCCTGACGCTTGATAGTGCATTTATTGAACCTAGCGCAAAACCGACAACCAGAGACATCGTGGTCTGGGCCTAGGCAAGGAATACAATAGGAATGAAATTCCTTATGAGGTATTTGCTTCCCACAAGGAATACAATTATTAACTTTGTCTGACATCGGTCTGAGGCAAGAAAAGTTTCCCCAATGGGGTACTTAGCTTTATAGAAGACTTCGGCTGAAATTCTGTTCGGAAATCTCAGGAGCTGGCTGACTGGCACTTGCGAACTGCTTCTGCTTTGGGCACCGCGCGGCAAGAAAGACAGAAGAAAATGGCGTCGGCTGCCTCTTTTATACCCCTGCCACACTGACGTCAGAGAAGAAGCGACGACAACCGACGCCGGACCAAGGCTTTGGAATTCTGGCCAACTGCGGGACCGCCTGATGGCAGGATAACCCAAGTGTGATGACTGCAGCAGCATAGCACGATGAACATCAGGAATGGACTTACACAGTATTTTCAAATGCAGCTCTATGCATCAAGCACAGTTGCCCCCAAGAGTATGCAGGGAACATGCTCCAGACCTGGGACTAGACTCTCTGTCTCTCTAGATCCCAAACAAGACTCACTTTGGAGCACTGTGTCCCATTTCCAAGTAGCTGACACACCCACACATGGGTATTTGATTTTCACACATGCACACTCTTGGGAAAGGCTGGCACAGATTTACTAGCTATACCCCTTCTGCCCAGACTATAGACTACTATCAGTCAACTACACTAAGGCTCTTACAAGGGTATCCAATTATACTAAATAAAACAATACTAATATAAAGAGTATAGTGTAACCAAGGCAGCCAGGCTTTTCAGAGTGGCCAAGGCATCACTAAAATAAGCTCAAGTATTCTCAAGATGTTAAAAGTATTCTTTAAAAGATCAGCCACAATGAAAGATGTAAAAATATTTATTAATAATAATAATAATAAACAAAAAACATGAGAATACTAAATATTTATGTACAATGAACACCAGAATTTCAATCGCAGGAGAAATAAAAATAACGCAGTTGGACAGATTTCAAACAGATGTAGAAAAACAATAATTAACTAATCTCACTATATTTCCTGACTTTCTAAAAAACAACTGTTCCCTAGCTAACTTAATTAATACACCAAGGCAAGATTAGATGCTAAGATGCTTACTTCCACAAGGCAAGGTGATGAACTTCCAACTAAAACTGAACTGAACTCAATCAACTGACTTTATAACTGGCATGGATCTTTATATCAGGTTCCAAAGAAAACAAAACAAAACAAACTGCTGTGAGAGTTCCATCCTCTCAGTGCTGGTTACAGAATGGCATCACATTTCATCACCTGACTCTAGTACAATACACACTCAGAGCTTTGCTAAGATCTGTTGCAGTATCTGAAAGCTATAGAACAAATTCAAAAACTTCTACTCTTCCCTTCCAGAAGTTTATGTTTAAACATAAACAGTTAATCAGTTATAATAACACTGTTGATACATTTTTAACACAAGCATCTGTACAAGTCAGTGTGATAGTCAAATGACACAAAATTATTTACAAAACTCAAGTTAGCTATGCTGGCATATGTTACATATGCACTGCCCTATCCTCACTGGCACAGATGGCAATACTTTACATCATCACACTGGTTACAGCCTAATGTGATGAATCTAAAATTATCACACTAAGCTGACCTAAACTGAATGCACCATATTAGGAAAACTGTGTGTTACTTTTGAGCTACCTGCATTAATATGCACGTGTGCATGCACACGTGTGTGTTTGAGAGTGCGTGTGCATGTGTGTGTGGGTGTGTGCGTGTGTGGGTATGTGCGTGTGTGTGTGTGTGTGTGTGTGTGTGTGTGTGTGTGTGTGTGTGTGTGTGTGTGTGTGTAAGTGAAAAAGATGGTTTCTCTGTAATGCTTAAGTTCATCCAGTATCATTGCTGTAACTGGGCTTTACTAAAATAGCACTCACATTTTGTATCAGTACATGGCACTGTAATTGTATATATAGAACCATTTTGAAGTCAAAATCCACTATATGCCAGGAGCCCTGCTACTTACAAGGAATGTTCTTTGTACCCCTGAATGATTGCAGTTCCCTAGCACAACTATTCAAGCACTGCCACGAAATAAAGGCAGCAGTAATGCATATGAATGCAAGTTAATCAACTAAAGCATCTGGCAACAATATTAAGTGCATAGCAAGTACATGTCACTCCACTGGCCATCGTCAGGTGAATGAGGTTATTCTCCAACACTGGTGGCAGATATACTTTATGACTTTGTCTGTTGCAAGACCACAGTCATCTTGATCACTTTTCTACTTTCTTTGGGGTCTCCAGTACCAGTGATTACTTTGATTTCCTATGAGTGTCTACTTGCCTCCCATATGATCATAAAGCCCTTCAGCTCCCTCCCTAAAACTGTCACTGGTTATCCACAACAGCCAGCACTTAACTCGATTCCACTCCACCAGCTGATACTGAAGGTAGAGGAACAGGAAAAACATTGAGAGATTAGATCACACTGAGATTAGATCAGCAGGAGCAGAGTGAAAGGACAGTGGTAACAGCACAGGAGGAATAATTCCAGAAGCAAATAGGTAATTATGCCACACTACAGGCCCTGGTGAGTAAGCAGTTTATGTGCAGCGTATCATTCTTCCAGTCATACAAGGAGAGGAAAATCAGGCTGCTCAAATGAGTCCAGAGGAAAGAAATCAAAAGACTAAATGAATTAGAGGGGAAAGGATCATTTTGTACAGGAAAGAGCTGTATAAGTAAGGGACAGACAGCAGACTGTTGTACCTAATCACTCTCTACATCTCTCAAAGTATGTTTTTTATAGAAGGGAGTTGTAGATGGAGTGACCTACCCAGAATGGGTGGTCAAGAAAGAGAGAATCCATAGACGTTTTCAAGAGGGCATGAAGCAAACTGAAAAAAGTGAGGGTAGAAGACAGTGATGCAGAGGCAGAATACTATATGCATTTACATGATATCACATTATTATATACATCAGACTGTATTGGTTGCCAAGCAAATATAATGTAAGATCATTTGTAGTTTTCAGTGGTAGTGTGAGAAAGATTGTTTCAGCCAACAGTTTTGTTTTCAGCATTAAATGCTTTGTTGGTGAAAAAGACCTAAGCAAGGTCCTGTGCTTTAATATATTCTATCACTACATATCAGGATCTGTTCATTTTTCTTTTTTTAATTTCTCCAAATCTCTTGGGTTTCTAATACCACAATGGGAATGGACCCCATTCCTAAGTCAAAGTACGATCAAAGTTCATGAAATTAGTATTGTTTCAGTCTTTGATGTCAACCAGAAGTGCTCTTCGCAGCACCCACAATGTGCCCAGTAATGACTTCTTCTGAAATTCATACGGAGTTACATGTATTGGTAACATATCTTAAATACGACTGTAGATTATTTTTTATAAGACCCGTTGCTCCTACTACTACTGGAACTGTCTGGGTATCTTTCTTCCACATTGCTCTCATTTCTGCCTGCAAATCCTGATATTTTATGACTTTCTGTCCCTCTGTAAGACACTGTAGTCACTGGGTGTAGTGATTTCAATGATCAATGCTACTTTTGTTTTCTTTTCATGGGCCACTATATCCGGTTTTCCCGCATCAGTCTTTTGAACTGTTAGTATTGGGTGATTCCATGTGATGTAGATTTCATAATGTTCTATGATGCTTTATGGCTCATGCTTCCAGTGTTTTTCAGCCACTTCAATACCATAATGTTTACACAATTCCCAGTGCAACAGTCTTGCCACACTGTTATGTCTTTCAGTATACAGTCCTTCTGCCATTTGTATGTCATAGCTAGCAATGACGTGTGTGACTGTTTCCAATTCTGTTTCACAAAACCTACATTTGTCTGTTTCTCCCACATGTTCAATGGACTTTGTAAACCAATGTGTGTGTAGGCCACTGTCTTGAACCACCAATATTAATCTTTCATATTTTGGTTTGAATTTGCCGCTCCTTAAACATTCCTGTGTTCAATCCTTATCAACATGAGGTTCTTCCAGAAGTTTTCTCTGCTTGCAACTATATTTATGCATTTTCCACATTTCTTGCCTTCTCATCCGAACTTTCACCTTATATTCTTTCTTTTGTTTTTTTGGCACATTCAGTTGCTGCCTGATTTTTATCCACTTCTGGTTTGATATCCATTCCTACTTGACTTTGATATGCTTCTGGTTAACTAATCAGGGAAGTCATCCTAGATTTATTCTCCTCATGTTTCAAAACTTTCACTGCGTTTGGGTCCTGTGAGGTCAGCAGATATGTGTGCAGTCCCATGATTGCAGATCTATACATGTAATCAATTTCAAGGAGGGCCATACCTCCTTTGGAAGAGGGAATATATAATCTTGGTATGAGCTGATTTTTATAAATCATTTGGTGAGCATGAAGCATCCTTCTTGTTTTCCTTTCTAATCTATCCAACACATTTTGGGGCCAATCAATCACTCCAAAACTGTAAGTTAGGACAGGAAGAACAAATTGGTTTATAGCTTGAATTTTGTTCCAGGATGTCAATGCTGTTTTCAGAATTAATTTAAATCTTCTAAAATATTCCTTACTAAGTTTTATTCACATTTGTTCATGTTTTATTGTTGATCCTTCATCAATTCTCAAATATTTATACACTCCTTCTTGCTCAAGTTATTTTATATCACATTCTTGTCCCAAACTGATATTTTCTTGGTGTTGCAGTTTTCCTGCATTAATTGCTTTTGCACATTTATCAAGACCAGATTACATTCTTATATCATCTGAAAAAGTTTTGACTACTTGCAGTTATGCTGTCAGTTCCTCATCTGATGAACTATATGATTTTAGATCATCAACAAAGAGAAAATGTGAAGTCTTTGCACTTTGATTTTTCTAGGAGCCACATTATAGCCATGATGTAATCTGTTACGTAGACAGCTTAATGGGTTAAAGGCAAGACAGAATAGCAGAGGTGAAAGAGAGTCACCCTGGAATATTCCCCTTTGGATTTTTATCCCTGGAATAATAATTTGTCCTTTATCATGGCTTAATTGCAAAATGGTTTGCCATTGTTTCATGGTCACTGTGATGTAGTCGATCAGTGAAAGGGTGCGTCTTATACATTTTAAAGCACTCTTTTGTCCATGAATATGGAATACTATCAAATGCTTTTTTGTAGTCAATCCATGCCATACTTAGATTCTTCCCCTTTATACAGTTCTCCATTATGACTTTATTTAGCAACATATTATTATTTGTTCCATATGACTTTCTTTTATTGCCCTTTTGTTCTAGTGCCATGACTGAGTTTTCTTCTAAATGACTATAAACTCTGTCAGCATCAATTCTGGTGTATAGTTTATATGTAGTTGGAAGGCAAGTTATTGTTCTATAATGTTTAGGGTAGCTTGCACGTTCACTCTTAAGTAGGACCATTGTTTTTCCTGTTGTTAGCCAAGTTGGTGTCTGTTCAGGGTGTGCATATAAATAGTTCTTATTCATGGCTAAATCTTCGTGCAAAGATGTTAATACTTTTAACCAGAAGTTAGGTACTGCATCTGGGCCTGCTGTTTTCCAATTAGAGGCTGTTCTTAACTTTGTTTCAATCTCTCTGGATGTTAATTCATCCCATTTCATATCCTGTACCTTTATTCTTTTTGTTTACTTCTTCTATCCATTTAGCATATTTGTTATGTTCCACAGGATCTTCATAAATACTTCTCCAAATTGTATCTATTTCCAGTGGTGGCTGGTGATTACAAATCAAAGGGGGGTCTGTGGGAGACAGCTGAATGGGTGGGGCCAATGGGGAGGGGTGTGGCCAACTAGAAATGGGTGGAGCTATGCTCAAAAAACACAAAAACAGGGACTTTATAATTAAATACGCTGCCCTGGGTGCCAAACTGACATTATGAGAGTCCAATCAAGACAAAATGAAGTGGAGAAGAAAAAAAATATTTCAATGCATTGGCTACATGACAGCTTACTTAATATCTAAATGGAAACAAAAAGGTTGTGAGGCATGAAAAAATAAATTACTTTTTGAATACATTACTGGAATGCCAGTCAAAATCAAGTATAAAAGAACAAGCAGCACTCAACTCAAACCACTTCTCCTTGCACTGCAGTTCTAATTATAATTTATATTCAGCTTTATAAAAGTACCAAGTAACATGCTGAAAGCAGCAACCTCTGTGATACCCCCACTTGTAAAAATGTTTCTTATCCAAAAAAGACCTGCTGCCTGACAACAACTATCTACTTGTTTCATGGGTAAAGCATGATCAAAGTAAAAAATGAACAGCAAACAAGAAACAAGCTCAAGATAAATTGCTTAAAGGATTACTGCAGAGGTTATGGACCACATATGATAGATTGGCATTCTGTTTAGTTTGCAGGTAAAGCCTGCAAAGATGACTGCAAGTCTCCAACAAATGTAATGAGCTACTGAAAATATTGTAATCCTTTCCTTTATTACAAATACTGTCATATGCATTTCAATACCTAAGGCTTATACATTATCTAGTTATGTAAATATTCTCTGCATGGCAACAACAAAAAGGCTTTCAATGTTGATAATTCTTTAACAGTATGCTTATTAAAGCTTACTTGCATCTTACAATCTCCGACAAGCTTACCTGATGGTCATTAAAGCACTGCTACTTAAACACAAAGCAGCAGGCACTGTAACAACATGCATTTTCTGAATAATAAGAAGCATAAATCAACAGTATAAAAATATGACAGAAAACCAGAACATTCTGCAAAATCAAGGACAGATGAAAAGCCACAGTACTTGTGTCTACCTTGGATGGGGGGCTACTCTGTCTGCACACTTACACTGCATAACTGCTGCTTGCCTTGCTCGGACACATCCAAAGTCACTACATGGGGGAGTGGGGTACAAGTATGTCACAATTTGAAATGTCTCTGGCTGATGGTGATGGCCCTGACACATTTGTCATACTCTCAAGCTCAGAGCAAAAAATCTGGACAAAGCCATAAATAAAAGTGGGACAAAGGCCCAAAAATAAGGACAATTTTTAAATACTGTTCTTACAAACTTAGAAACTTAATAAAATAGTAGGTCTTGCATTAGTATGAATTTTCTCAAGGGTATGAAATCTGAAACTCAAATGTCTGTCATTATTTTCTAACTTCAATCTTTAATGATTTGCCACTAATTTGCCAGAAAACCACAATTTTATGAAAAATGGACCAAAAATGTGATGCGTAAATTTATACACACTGCACACACAGACACAAAAAATAGACAGATAAAGGAATATATGCCTTTCTAAAGAATCAGTCATAGGCAATAAACTAAACATTAACAGTTTCAGGATGCCATGGGTTCCAGAGAGACAGAAGTGTCTTTCAAAGTGTATGCTACAAAAAACAGCTCCTAAGACAACATATTAAAACATTATTACTTACATAAAATAGTTATCAAATAACTGTTTAACTTAGAAAGTAATTACAAGAGAAACTGCTATGTCACACATAGGCTAAATTGGAAAGTGACTGACGTTACTTTGACAAACATGAAAAGGAGCATGTGCATAACAAAAAAAAAAAAGAAATTTCAAGACAGAAAATGAAAGGCAAGAAGTGACTTCCATGTTTCAGGTGGCTGTAACTCTGGCAAACAATGCCTCTTTTTCTTCCAGCATTGAACAAAGAAATAACAGGTGCCAGTTTTTCTCTTGACTGGCCTGAGATGGGAGACTATGACTACCCCATATTCAGCATTTCTGATACCAGAAGCTTTTGTACTTATTATCCTCTTCTTTGCATTCCTACAGAAACATATGGTGACTTCAGCCTTGTGTATCATAACACAAACTCATTTCAGTAATGAAAACCAAGGCAAGGCAGAGAGGGACAAGACCTCTCCACCAATTGCTACAGCACCACACAAAAATAACTCACTGTCCAACTGTAGATGTGGTTTTCAGGCAGGATATGCAAATGAAACTGCAGGCCTTAACTTCACAAATTAACTTAGTCTGTACTATATCATAGCAACTGCTCAATTAGCGTTACCTTTCTAGATTTGTTAAAAACATCAATATGGTCAACAATAATCTCCTCATATCTAAACCTTTTAACCTCAGCCTCACTTGTTCTGCCTTACAATTGTTTACAAACTACCTGCCTGAAAACGCCCGTGCAGTTAGAGTGCCTAAACAAATCTTATTCCCCAACCTTGTACACCTTGGTGTACCCCAAGGCTCTGAATTTTTCCATCACTGTTTACTATAGTTATCAACATCATACCTAAATTCTGTCATCACCCCAGTGTAGTGAAATGTACAGATGACACCCCCTCCATTCTTCCCCCAGCAATATTTATATTAAAAAAAATCATTATTTATTTAACATTTGTTTACCAGGAAAGTCCAACTGGGACAGAGCCAATTTTCAGCAGAGGCACAGGGAGAAATGCTCCAGATGGATGTCTTTGGAATATGGGTGGAATCCAGAGCACCCAGAGGATACCTATATGAATGCAGGGAGGACATGAAAACTCCACACAGAAGGCACCCAAGCTGAGAGTCAAACCGGAGAACCTCTTGCTGTGAGGAGACAATATTAACTGCTGCACAACTGCGCCACCATTACAGAAAGTATTCATCTTATCTCTACTATGAATTGCACAGTCAACAACACTTGCTAATAGTAAACAGCAAAAACAAAAATAAAAATAAAAACAAAAAGGTTATGCTGTTTCAACTTGATTACTAAAACTTTCACTCTTCCAGTACAATTCAAATGAAGATATCAACCTCATCGAGTCTGGCCTAGTTCTAGACTCCAAAATTCTAGGGGTACACCACGGTCCCCAGCTAGAATTGGACTAGAGCACTGAATAAGCAATCCACTAATCTGACTGCAAACTAGATTTCCTTTATCAGATTAAAAGCTTACTATTGCTAAAAGCCAGGTTCAGTAAATCAGTACTACAACTACTTTGTTTCTCCTCCCAGTCCTGTTCTCTTACTCATTCATCCTTATTCCTTACTGATATAATTTTTTTATCAGTGAAACTTCTATAGCACAGTCTCTCATTTCATCTCCATGATATACCACTGAGACTTCATATATCTAAAAACAATTTTTACACTTAATTTCTCTACCTTTCTACCCTACTGCTTCCCACTCCACCCTCTACCACCCTCACAAATGTCCATCCCAGTATAAGATGTGCCTTGGTGATTAACACTTGCTCGTCATACCATGTAAAAACTTGAAATTACCATCCTCATTTAAGAGCCAACTCTTCCTTGGTCTCCTTGAAGATCTCTGTATGAGATATTCTTAGCTCACACTCACACTGAAAAACCACCCCCACCTGCCTTGGTAACCCCCTTAAAAATAAACTTTCAACATGGTGTATTAATAAGCTAGAACTACTAGAAAACAAAAACCTATCCCTATTCCTAACCTAATTCAATCGATAAGTTAACAAACAGCTGCTGTTACTAGCTGTGCTGCCGTTTACTAAAATATCTAACTCCATGACACAACGTTAACAGTAAAAGAAAAGAAAACACATGGACAAGGAGTTGGGCATCTACCTCTGTACAAATTAAAGTTAAAAATGACTGAGTATCCGTCTGTCCGATCAGCGATCACGAAACAACGAACTCTCTGACTCCATAAAGCAAGTTGTTTAACCAACCAAACAAAGTACTGCTACCTAACCTACTAAGTGATTCTCGCTCTCTTTTTCGGGAAGAGAGAGAGAACCAATCAGTAGCCAGCCACATCACATACGTGACTGCAAACGTGGCAGTCCGATCCCCTTCTACTTTACTGTGCGGTTAAACCGCATAGATTTCTGGGCATCACACTGATGCCTTCTCTCCTTAATCTGGACTGCTTTTACAGCAGTCCAGATTTACAGAAACTATTTATTTTAAAACCCAGAACTCGCTGAGCATGCACAGTTCGAGTTCTGGGACTTCGCAGTCAGACTCACAGCTAAGCAAAGCAGCCACTCAGTAAAGTTAGTGAAATAATTATAAATATTTTATTTTTTTTAAATGTCCTTTTCTTTTTTTCTTCACAGTTGGGGGAGGCTGCAGTCCTATTTCTTCTTTTTAGCAGTCTTTCAATTCCTTTTACCTTGTTTCCCAATTCTCTTTTTTGGGTCATATTAAGTTGCTTATTTTGTACTTTTCCTTTATATTTATCTGTTTATCTTATAAGTTTTTCCGCCTGCACTGAAATTTTTAATTTGTTATTTGCAATAGTGCATTATAGATCCTGGTCTATTTTAATACCGTGCATTGCTTTTATCACATCTATCTTTCATAGTATTTTTATTGATCTGTTTCCTCTTCTATAATCTTCTAACAGTGACACTTCTTTTCTTAATTGCTTTATATTTTTCTCTGTTTGATACTTCCATGATGGGATTCAATTTCTCCCCTTCCTTTTCCTCACTACCCTGTGTTCTTGTGGTAGAACTTTATTAGTTATTGTTTTAGCTGTACAGTAATTTATCCTGTTTACTTCTGTTATATCACATGGATCTCTATGGACAGTCCTAATTACTGTGTTCATTTGTTTTATCAGACTTCTACCTTTTGGGGTTTTATTGACCTTCTGCAGTCTATTTCTTTTGTTGATCTTAATATAGGTTCATAGGTTCATAGGTTGGTACTAGGCTATCGGCCCTAAGGCCTATGCAAGCCTAGCCATAACAATTCCCTGGAAATTTTTTCCCACAATATTTACTTCTCTAGGCCCCTGTCTAGCAGGGTGACTGACATGATCCCCGGGGTGAATTTCTTATCTCCCATCCAATCATCAAGGTTCCTTTTGAAGAGGGCCAATGAGGTGCTCTGCTTGACATGTATGGGCAGTCTATTCCAGAGTATGGGGAGTCTCTGGGTCAGGAACCTATCCCTCCAGCATGTTTTGTTCATTGTGATGATAAGGTTTAGATCCCTGGAGCGTGTGGCTCTGAGGGATTGGGATTTCTTTAAGTGGAGCATGTTCAACAGCTCCCAGTTTGACATGGCCTTGTATGTTAAGCAGAGATTGCCTCTGAATAGACGATATGCCACAGAGTATAGCTGGAGTTTTTTTAGACGGTCAGCATATGGCATCTGCTTTAGGCCTGTGATTCTTTTAGTGAGGTATTTCTGTGGCCTTTCCATCTGTTGCAGATGTCTTGTGAGGTACATACCAAATGGGGCATTATACTCTATAATGGGTCTAATGAGGGATGAGTACAGTGGGACAATGACCTCCTTTTTTCTGGATGAAAAGCCCTTAGTGATGAGGTGTGCTACGTAGAAGGATTTCCTGACTGTTGTGGCGATGTGGTTATCGAAAGTGAGACCACTGTCCACTTGTGTCCCTAAGTCTCTCGTCACACTTTCGATGTTTAGTGTCCAGCCACCTATGTGGTAGGTCATGGGTACATGTTTTTTTCCAAAGGGGATGACTATACATTTCTTGGCATTAAGCTTGAGCCCATGGCTCTGGCACCAGGCATCTGTTTCTGTAAGGCCCTTTTGTAGAATATCCACATCATTTGGGGATTCAATAATGGCTCCCAGTTTGCAGTCATCTGCAAACTTTGTTAGCCAGAGTCCCTTAGTATTGGCCTGTACTTCAGAGAAGTAGATGCCAAACAAGAGTGGTCCCAGGACTGAACCCTGAGGTACTCCACTTGTCACTTGTCTGGAGCTGGATTTGGAGTTGGCTATTTTTACAGTCTGGGTTCTGTCAGTAAGCCAGTTGGCAACCCATCGAGTGACGTAGGGATTTATGCCCAGCTTAGAAAGTTTATCTATGATTCCAGAATGGGGGGTGGTGTTGAAGGCCTTGGCGAGGTCCAGATAGGCTGTGTGGACTTCCTTACCCTTGTCCACAGCTCTGGAGACTGACTCAAAGAAGTCAATCAGATTCAAGAGACAAGATCGGCCCTTCACAAACCCAAACTGGGTGGGGTCCAGTGTCTGGAGGTTGCCAATGTCTTTATTTATAAGTTCCATGATAATGCGTTCCATGCCCTTGCAGATCAGGCTTGTCAGACTAATAGGACGGTAGTTCCCGGGATCCAAGGTGGATCCTCCCTTGTGGAGCGGGATAACTGTAGCTGTGCGCCACTCAGTGGGCACGAAGCCTGAGGTGAGGCTATGATTAAACATGACACTTAGGTGGGTTGCCAGTTCATTTTGTAGTTCATGTAGTGCACAGCCTGGGATGTCATCTGGTCCCATGGATGCTGTATTCTTAGCTTTGGAGAGTGCTGTTTCTACCTGTGTGGCTGTGATTATCGGAATTTGGCAATCTTTTGGTATTGAGATGGGCCCTTTAGGGGGTGAGAGGGGAGTGAAGCTGGCACTAAATCGATCTGCCAGGATATTGGCAATATTCTTGGGATCAGTATATTTAATGCCATTCTGTTGTAGTTCAGAGCAGATCTGAGCATTGCCATTTAGATTCTTGACATAACTATAGAATGCTTTGTGGTTGTCTTTGGAATATTTGGCAATTTTATTTTCGTAACTAGCTTTTGAGGATTTTTTCCTCTTTTCTGCAACAGTTTCTTCCTTCTGTTGTATAGTTTGTTTATAGCAGGGGACCACCAGATTGGCTTCCTTTTTTTGGAGAAGAGCATCTTGGTTCTGTTTGGGATGGCACGATTCATGCACGAGTGGATATGTTCGTACAGTGCCTTAGTGTAGGATTCTGCAGTCGAACTTCCAGATCCCGTCTGCATGGGTGTTGTGAAGTTTGTCACTTCTGACTTCAGTAGCATGAAGTTGGCTTTGGAGAAGTTTTTTAAGGAGGTTTCCTTACTGGGGGGTGGGGGTGGGATGTGGATGTCAAGGGTGATTTGCTTATGGTCAGACCAGACCAATGAGGGGATGACCACTGGTGTGGAGCATCTATCTCTCATGTTGGTAATGACCAGGTCTAGGATATTGGAGCCACTGGTGGGACAATGGATTAGTTGATCCAGGGCGTTGGAATTTATGAATTCCAAGAACCGTTGGGAAAAGGAGTTGGTACCCGAGTAGTTTTCCCAATTAATGGCAGGGTAGTTGAAATCACCTAGTATTAGGGTGTTTGGTTGTATCTTAATATTTTCCAGTATGTTTAGGAAGGTGTAGTGAGAATCTTGGGGTATGGTGGGGGATCTGTAGCAAGCTACAGTTTGGATTGCAGTCTTACCTAGTGTTAGTTGCACCTGGAGAATTTCAGATGCATTGTGTTGGGCAACTAGCCTGGAGGTGTGAATATCCTTTGTGAATATGGACACTCCTCCACCTTTAGTGTTTCGGTCTTGGTTTTGTGGCCGGAAAGTGTGGTAAGAACTGTAGCCTGGTATTGCAGGGGTGCTCTCTGGAGCCTTGAACCAGGTCTCAGTCACTGCACAGATATCAATGTTCTCCATTTGTAGGAGTGCCTCGAGAGAGTGTATTTTGAGGTTTAGACTTCTAGCATTGAGTAGCATTACCTTCAGATTTTGCATGCTTGTATCTGTTACGGTGGTGGTTTTATCCTTTGAACCTTGCCTAAAAAAGGCACTATAGGGGTAGCAAGAGCTTTAGCCAGTAACCTGAATCCCAGGGGTGACAGGTGCAGACCATCTCTGGCAAAGCATTGTGGTTTGTCGATCATGTCTTTCCAGGCAGTCAAATACTGGATCCCCTTTGAATGACACCAGAAGCTTAGCCAATTGTTGAAGTCAATCATTTTGTCCTTATACTGTGGTATCATTCTGGGCGAAGGCAGCATGCTACTCAGGGCTAGGGTCATACCTGCCTGAGTCACATGATCCAAGAGCTCTTCCATTTCTCTTGTCATGTAGTCCAGGGAGGTACGTCTCAAGTCATTTACTCCAGCATGGACAATGACAGAGTCATATTTGTACTTGTTGTGGAGTGACTTGAGTGCATGCATTATGTGGCGGATCCTGGCACCTGACAGGCAGCTGACTGTAATTTTCTCCTTGTTCAGCCTGGTGAGTGGGACATCAGTGTGCCTGACTATAGAGTCACCTATGACTAAAGTGTTGGGTACATTGTCTTGCCTTAGGGGCTGTTGTTAATATATCTATCTCTTTCTATTAAATCAAGCAACTCTTCTCTTAGCTCATTTTCTTCCAAGCCGCGGGCACATCCCATGTTTCCATTTCCTGCTTTTATTCTATAGAAAGTTCTATAGCATCTTCCTGTGGCACCTTCTGTTCAGTTTCATCCTGTGACTTCCATTGCTCTGTCATATGGGAACTCACTGACCTATCACTCCTCTTTTTCTGCTTAGGATGACATGGTGTCTGTGCAGATAAAATGTAGATCAAACAATAACCATAGTGAAGAATCTTTTGATAAACAAAGTAGTACTTGGTGTCTGTAGGATCACTAGAAACAAAGAGCATTAATGAGCATGTAGTATGAGAGATCACATGTTTTGTGCAGTTTAACAATGTACTGATGTAGCAAGAACACTCTGTGCAATACAGAGTTTAATGAAATGCAGAACACATGCATATAACTTGCATGTATTAACATAGGCTGCTTTATAACCAGTTAAGTAATGTCCAATGCTTGAATGCAGTTCTGGTACTTTCTATGAGCAATGAAACATTAGTGTACAGCTCCTTCAGGGACTATCCCCACATGTGTGCATCCAGTGCATTTCTGGCATCAACCCACTGCTTTTCCCACTTAGGTCTGGGATGATAAAAAAGACTATCACATATTCAGTCTAGTCCACTATAGTTTCAGTTGACTGCCTTATGTGCTAAGCTTAAAAGTGGCAAAATTTTCACTGACGAAAGACTCATTCGATCATATTTATTTAAGTATACTTTTATTTAACAGATTAAATGAGACAAAATGTCCTGTTCAGCAGCAACCTAGAATTAAAATACAGCATACACAGAACTTAAAATCATATAATACACAACAGAAAACAATTAATACAGATAAAGTAAAACTACATTTACAAGTACACTTAGTACAGAGAGTTGAGGGGAGTACTGGTCATAAAAAAAGGATGAATTTTTACCTGGTTTACATCCATTTCAGAGCAGTTGGGACAGCATTATACCCCAAAAATAATATAAACTTCTCAAAAAGGAATTAAAAATAAAAAGAGAATATTCATTTGAATAAAATCAATATGGGGTAGGTTGTATAAATTCTATAACTTGCCATAAACTCCCAGGTAGTCTCTTTTTTATGTTTTTGAATATGTTGTATCATTTCATCGAAAAATCAAAACCATTAAACTAAAGCAGTTCTGTAGACATTCTGTAAACTTGGGGTCACAACTGATGAGACTTGTTTCTTTCTGTGAGTTATGGCGAACTAGTATTGATTATATTATTTAGCGAGGGGTACAGGAGCCACAGTTTTCTACTCATTGGTGCATAGTACTTGCTCCACAGATACAATTTATTTACATCCGAGTGACGCCTCCAGGTGCATCTGCAGTTACCTCCTACTGCTCCTCTAGGTGTCAAATATTACTTGTGCATACTTGCATTAATAATTCCAAAACCATGCTACATGCAAGGTATCAGAATATTTTATCTTGAAGCATATATGATGGCAAACACAACTGTATTGATGTATAACCTCTGTCAATGAGTATTTCTTAGAATTGTAAGGTGATAACTTCATTTTTAAAGGCTCAGGCCACACCCACTAGGCGTTAAAGGTATACACTCAAAACAGTTGTACTGGAGTGAATGAGTGTGTTTTTCATCTGTACTGTTTCCTTCTATTAAGCATTTATTTGGAGAGCTGTGATCACTGGTTCATGAGAATCTTTTATATATATATATATATATATATATATATATATATATATATATACACACACACACAAAATACAAAGTGACATAAGTATTGTCAGTCATCTCTCAACTGTCCCTGTTTTGGAAGAATTTTCCTATTTTCAGGCCTAATTTACCCCTGCAGAGGATATCACTGTCTTTTGGAAGCATGTCCTTATTTTCAAACTTGATGTACCCCTTCATAGCTGTAAACTAAGCTAATGACTACTAGAGCCCTTATAGCCTAGCCATGCAATCCAAATGTGACCCACAAATGTGATTTATTTAGGGGTGATTTGCTGACTGCTTCAGTCCATCAGAGACATAGGCACCAGACCAGGGGTGAATTTCCAATTACTCTTCCACCGGTACAAGTTGTGCTTAGATAGGGATAGGGAGGAAGTCTATTTCAAATGGATGGAGAACCTGTTACAGAGAATAGGAATTATCTGAGAAAAATATATGTTTCTCTAAAAAGTCTTATTTATGTAGCATACAAAATGTATTTTTTAAGTAGTTCTGATGGTGTTTGTTTTGCAGATGTGCAGATGTTTCATCAAAGCAAGGTCCAAAGATGGCTCATATGCCAGGCAAAGATCACCTCTCAGACGTCTGTACAATGCCAAGTAAAGAGACAGAGATTTGAGGTTTTCAATGTAGGATATTGTGTTTACTCCCTGTATTCATTTTGTGGGGAACCTTTATGATTGTTCCAGTTGCTGCAAGTGCCTGGTCAGGTACATTCCAAACAGGGCATTATACACTATGGTGGGTTTAATAAGGGATGAGTACAGTGGTAGGATGACCTCTCTGGACCTAGATTCCATGCCATTGCTTATAAGTTAAGGAACATAGAAAGATGTTTGTACTACTTTGGTCACATGTTGGTCAAAGGGTGTGTTACTGTCTACATGAGTTCTCAGATGCCTGACTAGTGAATCAACTTTTAGGGGTATTTTATTGATGGCATAGTTACCTGAGGTGGCAGACTTCCAATAAGGTACTATAATGCATTTATTGGTATTGTGTTTTAAGCCATGTTTTTGACATCAAGTATTTTTCTGTATTAGACCTTTGTGATGGGTGTTCTCATCTTTGGGTGATTCGATGACTACTTCCAGTCTGCAATCATCTGTGAACTTGGTTAGCCAGAGGCATTTGACATTGGCTTTGACAGCTGAGAAGTAGATGCAAAAAACAAGTGGGCTTAGCACAGAGCCCTGGAGGATTCCACTGGTGGTGAGCCTCTTTGTGGAGATGGCCTTACTGATTCCAACCTCCTGGAGCCTCTCATTGAGCCAGCTAGCTATCTAGTGTGTTATAAAGGGGCTTATACCTAGATCTGTAAATTTGTTAACAATGCCCAAGTGGGGTATTGTATCAAATGCTTTACCAAAATCTAGGTAGGCAGTATACACTTTTTCCACTCATCCATTGCCTTAGTGACCTTAAGAAAGAAGTCTACCATGTTCGGTTGGCATGAACTTCCTCTGACAAAGCCAAACTAGGATGGATCCAATGACTGCAGGTCTCTTATATGTTTGTTGATAATTTCTATGATAATTCTTTCCATGAATTTGCAAATACGGTTAGTCACACTAATGGGTCAGTAGTTTCCTGGATCTGTTGAAGGACATCCGTTATGAAAGGGAATGACTGCTGCAGTCCTCCATTCATGTGGCACAAAGCCTGTTTTAAGACTAGAGTTAAATAATGACTCAGGGGTACTGATAAGTCGTATTTTAAACTGTTCAGGAGGCACCCTGGGATGTTATCGGGGTCCATTGGACCATGTTTTTGTCTTTAGTGAGTGCAGCCAGTACATGCTCTCTAGTTATAATTGGAGGGGGTATGTTTGAGGGTATTTTTTGGAGAATGGTTGGGGATGAGTGGGGTGCAAAGCTGGAAATGAATTTGTCTGCTAACAGGTTTGTTATATTGCCAGCCTCTGTAAATGTGGCACCATTAACCTGCAGTTCAGCACATTACTGTGCACTGCCTTTGAGTTTTCTGATGAAGCTGAAAAAGGCATTATGGTTATCTTTCAGCTGGGAGGCTGTCTTAACCTCAACATTGGCTGTACTTGACCTAATTAGTCCTATTAGTTGTCTATTTAGTTTGATGAGATAGTTTTTATCTTTATAGGAATTACCTTTCCTGATTTTTGACATATTTTTTTTTTCCTTTTGTTGTATAACCTGTTTAATTTGGGAAGCCACCAGGATGGGCTGTTTCTGGGGTTAATCCTGGGCTTACTTCTGGTAGGTATACAACAACCTCTGTGCAGTCACTGACATGGTTGTACAGAGTTTCTGAGAGCACTTCAGCATATGCTGGTTTGTTCTCAGGTTTTGGAAGGGCATTGAATTTTGACAAACCATCACTTAAAATATACATTAACTTGGAATAGTTCCTGTTATTGGTTTTAAGGGGATACAGTGTCTGTCAGCCTGGGATGACATGCTCGACAAGCCACATTGCTTCGCTAGGGATGGCTTGCACCTGTCACCCCTGGGCTTTCGAATACTGGCTAAGGCTCTTGCCACCCCCATAGTGCCTTTTTTAGGCAAGGCTCAAAAGACAAACCCACCTCCATAGACAACACAAGGAAAAAGAAACTAAGGGTAATGCTGCTCAATGCCAGAAGTCTAAACCTCAAGAAGCACACACTCGAGGCTCTCCTCAGTATGGAGACTATCGATATCTGTGCAGTAACAGAAACCTGGTTCAAGGCTCCCGAGAGCACCCCAGCACTACCAGGTTATACCTCATATCATGCTTTTCAGCCCCAAAACTCGGACCGAACCACAAAAGGAGGGGGAGTATCCATATTCATCAAAGATACCCACACCTCCAGGTTAGTGGCACTGCACGAAGCATCGGAGACCATCCATGTGCAACTAACAGTGGGCAAAACTGCCTTTCAGTTTGTAGCCTGCTACAGACCATCCTCCCAAACTCAGGAACCCCTCTTGGCTTTCCTGAGAACACTAGAGAATATGAAGGTCTCTCCAAATACCATCATATTGGGTGACTTCAACTACTCAAACATAGACTGGGAGCACTACTCAAGCCCCAACACCCTCGCCCAACAGTTCCTAGAATTTATAAACTCAAATACTATGGAACAACTGGTTACCACTTCCACAAGAGGGGAAAACATATTGGACCTGATCATCACCAACATGGGGACTCTATGTTCCATACCAGAGGTATACCTCTCATTGTTAAGATCTGACCATAAATTAATCTCACTGGACATCCATATCCCATCCCCACCCCCAGCCAAGGAAGCCACAGTGAATAACTTCTCAAAAGCAAACCTCACATTCCCCAAAACCAAAAAGGAATCCTTCAAAGCCCCCGGGCCAGTGGAAAATACTGCCCAAACCACAGAATCCTTTACAAACACATTCTATGGACACCTACAGGAATGCATGGATCGTGTTATCCCAAATAAAACCAAAACTCACTCCTCCAAAGACAGGAGACCTGTCTGGTGGACCCCAGCCATAAATAAGCTATACAACAGAAGGAGGAAGCTACTACATGATAGAGCAAAATCCCAAAAAGGGAAGGCATCTCTGATCCGTACTAGCAAGAAACTACGATCCCTCATAAAATCATCTAAGGCCAGCTTCGAAAGAAAAATTGCACAAGACGCTAAAGATAATCACAAGGCCTTCTTTAGTTATGTCAGAAAACTGGGTGGCAACTCCCAGATATGCTCTGAGTTAGTGCAAAATGACAAAAAATACATTGAACCCACAGACATTGCCAACATCCTGGCAGACAGGTTCAGTGCAAACCCCCCTTCCCCCCCAAAAGAGTAAATGTCTATCCCAACAGAGTGTAGCCTCTCAGACATCACAAATGCACAGGTGAGAGCTACCATCTCCAAAGCAATAAACACAGCATCAATGGGACCGGACGGTGTCCCAGGCTGCGTCTTACATGAAGGCTGCGTCTTACACGAGCTCCAAGAAGAACTGAACCCTCACATAAAGTCACTGTTCAATCTCAGCCTTACTACAGGATATGTACCCAATGAATGGTGTACAGCAACAGTGGTCCCACTCCACAAAGGTGGTGCCACAACAGACCCCGGAAACTATCGCCCTATAAGCCTGATTAGCCTGGTCTGCAAAGCTATGGAGCATATCATCATGGAACTCATAAACAAAGACATTGGGAACCTCCAAACAATGGATCCTACCCAATTCAGCTTTAAGGGCAGATCTTGCCTCTTGAACCTGGTCGACTTCTTTGAAAGGCCATAGATGAAGGGAAGGTAGTCCACACAGCCTACCTGGACCTTGCAAAAGCCTTTGACACAATACCCCACTCGGGCATCATAAATAAGCTCACCAGCTTAAATATCAACCCCTATGTCACAAGATGGGTTGCAAACTGGCTCAGGGATAGAACCCACATGGTCAGAATTGCAGGTGCCATGTCAGACTCTAAACCAGTTACAAGTGGCACCCCACAAGGCTCAGTCCTGGGACCTTTCTTGTTTGGTATATATTTATCTGAGGTACAGGCTAACACGGGAGGACTATGGCTGACCAAGTTCGCAGATGACTGCAAACTGGGTGCCATAATCGACTCACCGACTGACACAAGCATCCTCCAAAAGGGTCTCACAGAGATGGATAATTGGTGCCAGAGACATGGCCTAAAGCTAAATGCCAAAAAGTGCACAGTCATCCCCTTTGGGAAAAATAAAGTGCCCACAAATTACCACATAGGTGGTAATCCATTAAGTACAGAAGAAGTAATTAGGGATTTGGGGACCCAAGTAGATAGCAATCTCTCCTTTGACAATCACGTTGCCAAAGTGGTTAGAAAGACCTTCTATATAGCCCACCTTATCATGAAAGGGTTCACATCTAGATCAAGAGAGGTCATTGTGCCCCTCTACTCATCACTCATCAGGCCCATAATTGAATACAATGCCCCATTTGGGATGTACGTTACCCGACACCTGCAGCAACTGGAAAGACCCCAAATGTACCTCACCAAGAGGATCAAGGGACTCAAACAGATGCCCTACGCAGTTAGGCTAAAGAAACTCCAGCTCTACTCAGTTGCTTACTGCTTACTCAAAGGCAATCTGTGCCTGACGTATAAAGCCATGTCCAAACCAGAATTAATGGACATGCTCCACCTCAGGAAATCCAATTCCCTTAGAGCCACATGTTCCAGGGACTTAAACCTCAGCACAGAAATAAATAGGACATGCTGGAGGGACAGATTCATATCCCAGAGGCTCCCCTCACTCTGGAACAAAATCCGAATCCATGTTAGGTAGAGCCCCTCACTGACCCTCTTCAAGATAAATCTTGACGAGTGGATGGGAGATCGTAGGTTTACCCCTGGGATCTCTTCTGTGTCCCTACTAGACAGAGGCACAGTAAACTAACCTTAAAAGGGCTATCCTCTGTGACCTACTATACAGAGGCACAGTCAACTAATCTAAAAGGGTGGCGAAAGCCAAACACACTCTGGCTAGGCTTATAAATGCCCTAGGGCAGATAGCCCAGTATCAACCTATGAACCTATAATGGGAATACATAGCTGATTTTGATTTCAGTGAAGACAGCTTTATGGTTGGACCTTACCAGCGATGATGAGACATTGGGTGGTGCAATATTCCCCATATCTGTGAGTGCAAGGTCTAGTATGTTGGATCCTCTAGTGTACATATTCAGTATTTGGCCAAGGGAGTTTGTTTTTATAAAGTCCAAGAATCTCTGTGCTTGTAGATTTGAGGTGGTGTAGGATTCCTGGTCTATAGAGGAGTAATTAAAGTCTGCCATGAGCAGGGTGTTAGGTCAAATGGCAAATATTTCCAGTAGCTCCAAGTATGCATTTTGAGCTCCTTCGGACAAGGAAGGTGACCAATAGCTGGCTAAAATATAGTACAGGATTTTTTTATGGTGATTGCAACTGAAGGAAGTCCAGAATGTCATCTTGTTTGACCACCCTAGAGGTATGCTTGTTACTGATGTATATTGAGACACTTCCACCTTTAGCCCTTGTCTGTACAGCTACTGGTCTAAAAGTGTGGAAGGTAATGAAACTTTGTACTGCCAGCGTACTCCCTGTTGCTTTAAACGTTGCCTTGGTAACTGCACAGATGTCTATATTCTTGAAGTGAGGAAGGCTTGGAGGGAGTGTAATTTCTTTTTTATTTTATTTAGGCTCCTGGCATTGAGCAGTAATACCCTGAGGTTCAGTTGAGTTGATTTAACTTGGTTGGTAGGTTTGTCAATTTGGCATTGCCTAAAAAGGCACTATGGGAGTGGATAAGGTTTTAGCCGGTATTCAAAGCCTAGAGGGGAAAGGTGCAGACCATCCTTGGCATACATTTTTCTTAATCCCCCTCATCACATCTGATTTTTGAAGTTGTCTAGAACACAGAAAACCACACTAAATGGCCAACATTCTGTAGCAACAATAATTGAAAGAGAACACATATCTTAACAGTTCCCTTTTTCTGAAGCAAAAATAAATGGCATAGTGTGGTAGAATTTTGCAACACAGTACAATAACATCTTCATACTTTACACTGTCTGCTTGATAATGTGATTACTGTTCCATTATTTTGTCATTCTCTATTTTTAAAACATGTTTCTGAATAATATCTCACATTCCTACTGGAAGCAGGAAGAGTTGTGTACTAATTTGTATTAAAATTTTATGATAATTAGATGTCCAGATACATTTCAGGGGCTTGTGTTCCTTTTTTATTATCTGCAGGTTGGAATGCATGACTACTGTCTCTGTTACCCTTATAGTGGAGGTGGGAATTGAGGGTGCAAAACTGGTGTCCCAAAACAGCAAATAGTTTCCTGTAGCCTTCTGTATATGTGGATCTACCAACAACAGCCACACTACAAATCTGAGCTAATTGTCTAATTAACACTAGATCTGAATTAATTGTCTGATTAAAAATAGTTCTGAACTAACTGTCTAATTAACAACAGTAATGGTTATAGTGATGTGGTGGTGCTGCGGTAGCGTTGTCGCCTCACAGTTAGACGTTGCCCGTTCGATCCTCAGTTAGAGCGTCTTCTGTGTGGCGACATGCATGAACGGGCATTCCTTCATGGAAGGTTGTGCGTTAGGCCTGGCAAGCCAGCACGTAAAACTCTACTGCCAATCATTAGCGGACCGGGAAAAGCCGAAAGACACAAACAAAATGGTTATAGTGATGGCAAGTTGCAAAGCTTAGTATGTAGAAAAGGTGTTAGACCATACAAGGCCCGAAGCAAGTTTCCTAGCATCTGAATCGGATGACTCAGACAAATGGGCCATGAATTAGGTAACCTGACCTAATTAAATAATTAAAGTAAACCCTGAGTACAGTGTGGCAGAAGCAGCAAAAATGGGTTAACAGTTGTCAATCTGGGAATGAGACCTCAGTGGTGAAAATACATTATGAAGTCTAGACCTGACTCTGTAACACAGAAGGGTGAAGTCTTGACTATAATGCAAATTACTCAGGTCTGATTATGGGTGGACAGTAGTGGTGAGTGGCCTGAGTCAGCACACCCATCTCTGTGGAGGAAACTGAGGTGTTGTGCTTTCTAGGGCACACCTCCATTGCTTTACCATTGGTGGGGATCAGGCATGCTGTCTGTAAGGGGGCAGGACTTGGAATAAGATGCATAGTGAGGCCTGGAGAATTGTACTGTGAGGCCACTGAATGCTTTGAATGTTACAGACATGTGCAAGACAGGGAAATGTAATTAATGCATAATAAGAGAAACCACTGAAGGATGCCTGAATGATAGTCTCATGATTGGATTTCACCCCATGGAATAGATAGACTGGGGGTGGCTCTCAACCCACAGGGAGCAATGAGCAACATATGTCACTGGGGGGGGCTAATGGATGGGAGGCTGTACGGACCAAAAATGTGTTACACAAATTACTTCCAACTGGTCCATGGGAAAATTGTTTTTGGCTGTTTAATTCTGTTTCAAGCTACAGGATTTTTTACTTAATTTGTGAAAAAAGCCCTTATATTGGGTGAACATAGTTTTTCTTCTGAAACATTTTAAGGCTTAAGCAAGCAGTCTTGAAAACCATTTGGAATGAATCCAAGTTTTCAGAGTGCAGATATTATGCATCTGTATAACTGTGCTTGGCAATATAGCCTTACTTGCAAACTGCTATTTATGCAAAAATTACTGACAAAGTAATGATAGGCAGGACAAAGTAAGGATTTCTGCTGCAGTTTAGTGTAAACCAAAAGGCTTGGGCTGTTAACAGTTTACCCAAGTCTCTCAAGCACATTGCTCAGACTTCCAGAATTTCACAGAATGCCCAGTTGTTATTTGCTTCATATTTTTTGATCTGATCCTTATATAGTTTGTGGCTTTCTGGCAAACCTTTGAGGACTGCAGTCACTAAATGATGACAGACATTTGACTTTTAGACTTGATATCCTTAAGAAAATGTATGCTAATGCAAAACCTGTCATTCTATCAAATTCCTAAGTTTAGAAATATTTAAAATCTGTCCCTGATTTTGGCACTTTGTCCCTCCATCATTTTTGTCTTTTGTCCAGTATTTTTGAGTAAAGGAGTTATTACAATATCTGTGGCTGCCTTGGCCCAGGACATGGATTCTGTTAGGTCTGTGGTGAATGCTCATCTATCTCTATAATTGGCATACCACATCAGTCAAGTTAATCAGGGTCCTGCAGTTTAGTGTCATCTAACTTCCCTGGAGCCCTAATATGAGCAACAACTACCTGAGCACATTGCTGGGTTTGTAGATAGTGCATAGTGGACCTCAGCTGGGTTCTCATATCGATGTGGTATGCCAGCCCTTGGACAGAATACCTCCAGTTCTGACACAGCAGGGTCACACAGTACATCTTGTCAGTTTTCTACCCATGGAAGCCCCACACCATCACTGTGGCTGTCAGTTCCACCTTCCATAACCCTTTCACTTATACTAGAATTACTCTCCATCTGTCACTGTGTCCCACTGTCTGTACAAATGATGATGACTGTGCCCTATCCACTCCCTGGCCTGAATGGGCATAGTAATGTCTGATGCACAGTGTGGCTAGTAAATATACTGTACACATAGATTGGGTGTGTTACTACATTTATCAGTTTTATTCTGTGGTTTTCTGTCATGACTCATAGTTGTAGACTAGATACCACTTCTTTGCAAGACATGGTATAACATGGCAACCAGTTCCATTGTCTCCTCATCTAATGTATGTCTGGCTAATCTGAGTTAATTTGCATACCATTATTTCACGTGCTGCACTGTGATATTTGTTTCTCAATTTCACACCTTAAAATCAGCCACAGAAATAAAATAAAAAAGTAACAAAAATCGCTACTGGTCCATCTGAACTGCAGTCCCTCACCCAAAATGTCTTTGAGTTAGTAGAAAAATGGTTTTTACAGCATTGTCTCCTCCTTAACCCCAAAAAGACTAAACTATTGCTCTTTACTCCCACACAAATGTCCACCCCAATAGACTTCATCATCAAATCTAATAATGGCACAGTCATATCTCCTGACACTGCCACCATACTCTTAAGAGTATGTAACTATTGACCACAACCTTAACTATGATACTCATATCAACATCACAATAAAATCAGTTAACAGAAAACTAGGCTCCCTCTATAAAGTTAAACCCTTCCTTACTCCCATAGCTAGAACTACTATCGCCCACACCCACCTTATCTCAACTCTCTTCTATGCCTCTCCTGTATACGCTAATCTATCTAAAAGCAACCTCAACAAGCTGGCAATCTCCTGCAATAACATTGCCAGATTTGCTACTGGCTCCCCTTTTAGAACCCACCACTGCCAAAATCTGAAACAACTGGGTTGTCTGGATCTGCATAATCAAATTCTATTCCACCAACTTATTATTGCCCATAAAACCCTTTATCACCCAGGCAACACACCAATTCTTATAAGTCTAATCACCCCATATAAAAATCTTACAAACCTATGCTCAGCAAATGAACAACTGGTATCTAGACAAAAACCCAACAATAAAGCAGGGGATTCCCCTTCCTCTAACACTGTGGGAAAAAGCTGGAACCTACTTCCTGGTGAACTCACATCCCTTTCTTCAACTGCACTATTTAAAAAGAAACTCAAAATATACTTTACAACCCATTAGCTATGTCCTTGTACTAACCCAGACTAAGATTTCTCTTCCTGTTATCCTAGGTTATAGCACTAAACACTACTCACTTCATAGCCACTTTAAGACCACTACCTTCTAGGTTAAACTAATTGTACACAGGAAAGACTGTATGAACACATTACTGCCTTATAGATAAGTTACTGCCCTTAATTAAGTCTCCCTACCTTGTAAATAACTATCTATTCTCTTACGCCATATTTACAACTTTGATTTGGGAATCTCTGTCTTTCTTCTGAATACTTTTTTCTTCTATTATTGTTTGGTCCACAAAAAAAACAGACTTTTTCTATTTTGTTTTAATTTTTTTATCTATCAATATTGCTAAGTTACCATGTAAACAAGTGTTTTGTCTGACAAGTGAACTGTACCTGAAGTTGCAATGTTCTGTTTGTTTTTGTTTTGTTTTTATGTGGAGCTTTTCTCCCCGGGCCTCTACTAAAAATGGACATATAACCAGTTAGACTAGCCCGGTCAACAAATGTAAAATAAATAAAATAACAGATTCTATTAAATCACATATTCAGAGTAAAGAACCTTTAATATTCTTCCGCACAGAAAATAACAAAATGTCCTCTGAAGAGGCAAATTATCACCACATTAGCAAGTAAACTATCAGCTTGTATTAAAATATGAGTCCAAGGATGACCTAAATACTGGTAAACAGTAATCCCTTATCATTCAGGTCTGCCAAATAAAATTTAGGGGGAGATGGGACGATGGAATATTGCACTTAATATTACACAGTTAGTATTTTAAAAACTTACCCCATGAGAATAAATTAATTCATAACTATGTATATGGAGCTTGAGCATGGCATAGGTCAATAGATAAGATGTAAAAAAAAAAGAAACTAATAGAGACAGAAAGTATTCATAATGGTCAGAATAAAAAGTAAAGGATCTGTTTATGCATAAATAGCATACAGCTATAGATATAGATACAGAGAATTATGATTGGCTCCCCAATTGTAACCAAATTATTATGTGTTCAAGACATGGATGCCAAGAAATTCATCTTTAGGGTGAAGTTTGAGATTAAATAAATATAGATATAGATAAAGATAAAGATAAAAAAATATTTATGTGTATATATATATATATATATATATATATATATATATATATATATATATATATATACATATATATGGGTTCCTATGAGTTCACCGACAGTTCAAAACATCAACACTCACATCTTCGACACCAAATCATCGACTGTTCATAACATCGACATTTCAGGTAAGTGATCTTCCCCCTTGCAGGACCCATGGTAGCACTTGTTTCTCTGTTACGAAGTTAAGGACAATGCTGTCAGGGTAAATTGTAAAGAGTCACGTAAACCTTACGCGTTGTAACAGAGAAACAAGTGCTACCATGGGTCCTGCAAGGGGGAAGATCGCTTACCTGAAATGTCGATGTTATGAACAGTCGATGATTTGGTGTCGAAGATGTGAGTGTCGATGTTTTGAACTGTTGGTGAACTCATAGGAACCCATATATATATATATATATATATATATATATATATATATATATATATATATATATATATATATAGTATCAAGTGTAATACACTTGATACAGTTTCTCTAGTTAAAATGCAGTTTATTTACAGTGAAAAGGTTATACTAAATTTTATTTTCAACTTAAAGGAAAACAAGCACACTTTTACTTAGCATACTGCTGGTTACTAACACTTCAGTTCTTCATTTGTTAGCCCACTTTTAAAGTCTCTTACTGAAATACAACATTTCTTATAATTCATAGGTTGTGTGTTGCAATCCTAGTCAAGCTGCTTTGCAGTCCCAAATACACTGATAGTTAAGTACCTCAAACTACTTGAGTAGCTCCACAGGTCATCCAGTGATTCTCCTGGCACTTCCATAGTTTCTGGTCTATATTAGTTCACCAAACGCTTAAAAAAGTAAATGGTGATTAATCGACCCTATGTAAGCGAAAGCTTACAATTTCAAAATGTCAGAACAGCGATTTTTTTTCCTATGAAAAAAAATCGCTGTTCCAAAAAAAAAAAATACTTTAAACATTGCATTAGGGCTTTGCCCTCCACACCCCCCTACTTAAATATATCAACTCTGAGACCGCACTACAGTGCTGAAAATGGCAAAGTAACAAAGCAGCCAAGTAAATTCTTTCCCAGGGAAAGAATTCACTTAAAAGCTGCTTTGATATTTTGCCGTTTCAGGCTTTTGAGTTCAATCAAGACACATTCGAAAGAATGCGTCTTCGGTCTTCTAATAGGGAACCAGTTCCTGCTGGTCAGGGTCCATCAAGAGTCACAAGAAATTCCACTCTTGACTTCAATATAATGCTCCATGAAAGGCAAATACATCTGATATCATGCAAATCCAGACCTTCTTTTAGCATTCCTTTTCCAAGTGATTTACATTATACTGTATTATTACAGGTTTTCAGCACCATTTTCTACATACGCCACCATTCTTGTTTACCGTACTATGTGCTGTACACACAATACATCCATACAGCATTTGTGGCTTATCAGTGCAATCATATCTCTCAACTGTCCAGATTATTGAAGAATGCCCAGCTTTTTGCCTCATGTTTTTCAACCGTTCCTCATAAAATTAGTGACAGACATTTTAATTTCAGACTTCATATCCTTCACAAAATACATAATAATGCAAAACCTTTTATTCTAACAACTTTCTAAGTTTATAAGAGCAATATCTAAAATCTGTCCCTATGTTTGGGCCTTTGTCTCCCCATTACTTCTGGCTTTGTCCAGATTTATTGTGCTGAGAGGTTGATACATACGATGCCCATTATCCCACTTTATAGATATATATATATATATATATATATATATATATATATATATATATATATATATATGTGTGTGTGTGTGTGTGTGTGTATTATATATACATGGATTCACTTTATAAGCTCAAAATCCAGAAATATCGAATTTCAGAATCTTGAGCTTATAAAATGGAAAGCCGAAAACCTTGAAAGACCAGAAGCGAGAAATTCAAAATCTCGCATGTCGGAGATGTTGAATTAGCGGTTCTAGTGTTGCGCTGTGTGCGTGGATTCAGGTAAGTGTTTTTGTTTAAGGGTTTTGGGCAGGGGCTGTGGTGTGTGTTAGTGTGTTTTGTTACAGTGATGGGTGTGTGTGAGGGGAATGTTGCTTGTGTGATGGTGGTATGTGTGTGTGTGTATGTAGTGTGACCATGGAGTTAGAATATTTAAGTAGTGGGAAGTAGGGGGGCGTGGGGGGTGCAGGGGGGCTTACCCCCCTGCATATAGTAAGGGTAGGTGTGTGTTTGTTTAGATGTGTACGTGTGTGTTGTTGCTTTTTTTGAAAGTGTCAGGAGGTATATGTGTTTGTGTTTATATGTGTTGTGTACTGTTTGCTATGTGTTTTCGTGGTTTTGTGGTTTCGCAGTTTTGGGTGTCGTGGTTATCTGGTTTCAGTGATGTGGACTTTCGGCTTCATGGTCTCGAAATACTGAGATCGATATTTCAGTATTTCGAGATTATGAAGTGAACCCATATACGTGTGTGTGTGTGTGTGTGTGTGTGTGTGTGTAGATACCCACACACACACACACACACACACACACACACACACACACACACACACACACACACACACACACACACACACACACACACACACACACACACACACACACACATACACACACACACACAAAACATACTCTGCAGTTGACTGCAAACGAAGCAAGGGCAGAGCATTGTTTCTGTTTTTGTCAGACCACCAAAGTTATTTACTTATAACTTTGTGAATGTTGCCCTTAATATTGCAGTATCTAGTGAACCATGAGAGTCCTGTCATGCACTAGTCATTTAGTTGGTTATTAATTATATAGCATATTCATTAATTCAAACTCTTTCTCTTTTCAACCTTAGCTCAGTGCTATAAACTGCTTAACTATAATATAAAAAGCACAGCATTTCCTTATGCAATGTCATCTCATTTATTGATGATTTAAATTAATATACTAGCCTAGTAAAAGATATGGGACTAAGTAGGCAAAAAGTGTTTTTCAGAAAACAAATGAAAATGTCCTTATGTCTTTGTTGGCAAATTCTAAATGCATGAATAACAAAGTAGATCAGATCATAGCAAGGAAAAGACTTGGTACTTAGCAGGACAGCAAAAGCTATTTCATCATTTTTTTTCTGAAAAGGGCGAAGTCTGAAGATTCACTGCATGTTCATGGAATTCCAGACTCAAAAATGTGACCCATGATTTAGCATAGTGGGTATGCATCACTAGGCCTATAGCTAGGCATGTTTGACTGTTATAGGTATGATCTCTGACTCAATGAGTTAGGGTGGGAGGTGAGGATGTTGGTGCTGTGCTACCCCCTCATTCAATCACTACACCATCAGGTGTAAAAAATAATCTGCAACAACTAAAATAAATAATTGACTGTTTTACCTCACAGTAAGACGTTGTCCTGTTCGATTCTCAGCTAGAGCATCTTCTGCGTGGAGACATGCATGAATGGGCGTACCTTCGTTGAAGGTTGTGCATCAGGGCTGGCAACTCAGCACGTAAAAATCTACTGCCAATCATTAGCGGACCGGAGTTCTGCTGTGGCGACCCCTAACCGGGAAAAGCCAAAAGACCCAACAACAACTAACTAAAAAGTAGGAACAGAAGGAAATTGGATAGATTATCACAAGAATTCTTTATGTACATTCCATGGATGAGAAATCTAGAAGACACTGAACTGAAAGTGGACTTCCAGAAGTTCTTTGATGTAGGGAATACCCAGGCCATGTAGGGGGCACAGAAAGTAAAAACTAGGGTCTTATCGACTGCATAACAAGCAGCCTGTGCACATCTTACAAAGCACTTGTAATATGACTGGATAGTGAGGTGCCAGCACAAATGTAGCTACTTCATCTAGCACCCTGTGCAGTTCCCCAAAACAATGCCCATTCAAAAAAAAGTGTCCTCAAAGTTGAACAAAAAAGGTCTTCTTAAGATTGTAGCAAGATACTACATGTAACAAACAAGCACTTTGCTACACTTACATTACCACAGAACACTTCAGCCTTGAGCAAGAATGAATGCTGTATTGGCATTAATTTCTAAAGCTGTGATGTCTTTGCAACCTTAGAAATCTACGCCAATACTGCAATCCTCTGCCATCAGCACCTGCCAACTATACACCTGACAGTTTGCATTTGGGATGGCCACCCACCCTAGTTACAACTCTGGTTGCCAATGAAAACACAAGATGCACAGTTTTACACCCATTGCAACTGGGTGAAGTCACCATCCAGTAGCCCAATTTAATGTGCAATAATCAAGACAGGAGGAGAATACTGACATGTGCCTCAATTATCTCATCAGGGAGGTTTAATAAGTAACATACAGACACACTAGATGTGATCTAATCTCCATGAGATCCGTATTCTAAGAACTTGCAAAATAGCTGTGAACCACGATATGTAAATCACTATATATAGCTCATAAGCTACATACCCAAATATAATATTCCTTTACTTAAAGTTTATAATAGAAATATATTTGCATAACATAGTATTATGTTATGCTGGTCTTTTTAAATTAATATTAACATTATATTAATAATGCCAAGGCTATGAATAGCAAAATGGCAATTTTCAGCATATTTAAATCACATTTCAATACATAACTTTTCAGTTATTTGGAATCTTGCTTAACTGTACAACAGTCCATATACTTCTCTGGTTTCTTCACTGGTCTTTCACATCTGCAGAATTCAATGAGACTACTTAAAATGGACATCAGACCTTCCTTGTGGATCAGGTCATGCTTCTGTACAGTTTTATTTGAATATATAACTTCAGGAGTTTCTCTCTGCTGCTCCTGCCTATCATAGTTCTCACAGCTTCAATTCTCATAGGATGCTCTTCCTCCTGATTCGTTGGTGCATTGATCTTGTACAGATACCTGTCATTTATTCTTCACAACTTACCATCTTCACCAAGAAATGCATAGGATCTTAGATGTCTGTACATTTACTGCTGCAGTATTCCTAACGTATGGGATTCCCTGCCATGGAAACCCAATGTCCAGCCAGTCTACCAAAGCCTACTGTTGCTTTAAGGTATGCTGAATGTCACCCCTACACTCCTCTTGTAGAATAGGGCATAAAGGTGACATTCAGGCATACAATCCTCAGAACTTCTTTGCTACCTGTCTGAATGCTTCTTCCAATCATCAGTCTGTTTACCTACATCCATCTTCTGCCAGTTTTGAATGCATTTTTACTCTCCAGTGAATGCCTATGCCTTTTCGCTGAAGTTCGAGTTGTTGCAGATATGTACCCTGTTAGGGTTTTGTTTTTTCTTGACATTTTTTGCTGTTAGGGGTTAATGTCATCCAGGAAGGATAAATGCCAATGTGGGAGACAGATTCCCCATAAAAACCCCCACGATAAGTGTCTTTTTTTGCCTTCTCACAACCATATGACATGTCCTATTTGTCATGCTTTCATTCCGAAAACCCCTCATATTAGGATTTTTTCCCTTTCCTTGGATCTTGAGAACCAGCATCTTAAGCTTCTCACTAAAGATACAGTGAAAGAAACTTCCCACCTTGAGGGTCAGCCATTAGGGAAGAAGGTGAAAAAGGTAAGGCCGGAATCTTCCTTTGACCAGCCTCTGCCAGGTGTTTCTCCTGAGGTCAGTGAGAACCCGGAAGCTCACGTGGCTGTGTTGTCAGATTCCTGTGCTGCAACCAGCTTGAAGGCTGGAGAGAAACCAGCTGGCAGTCCATTTAACGAGGCTTTGCAGGCATCCATTTCGGACATTCAGGGGGAACAACTGTTGATTATTTCCAAGGAGCTTATGGGCCTTCCGCAGATTCTAGTTAGGGGAGAAGTTCCTGCTATGGCTAGTGAATGCCATCCTGGGTCAGAGCCTTCTAAGTTTTATAGGGTGAACATTCCCTTAAAGAATAAACAAAAAAATTAAATGTTTCTACTTCTCCTAAGGATCCACAAAGTGAGTGTCTGGCTTTTATTCAGGGGTTGTTTAATGCTTTAATGTCATTAAAACCTCCTCAGGGGGTTTCTGTTCATGATCCTCCTTGATCCTCTCTCATCTTAAGGCCTAAATATCAGGATTCTTCTGAGGAAGAGTTGGATTCTGATAAGCAATCCCTGACTTATTCTGCTCAAATTCCTTCTCCTTTGGACTATCGGTCAGAGGAGGAGGAATCTAATAGTCTTGATACTCCTTTTGAAGAAATTCCCTTTGGGGTACAGTCTCTAGGATGATGGCATTTTTAATAGGATTGTGCTCAGGTCTCTGATATCTATAAGAAGTACTATGAGTTGCTGCAGATGGAATCTCTTAAACCTGCTGCTATCCCTCCTGCTTTGGCTACTTTGTTGGATACTTTTTCCAATGCCTCTAAAATGCCTGATTCTCTGCCCCCTGCTCCCATGAAGCCTGATAGGTTTTATAGGGTGCCTGAGGATTGTTCCTTTTTGTTCAAATGTTCTGCTGCTGACCCCTCTGTGATGTGTAGCTTCTGACAAGCCAGCTCAATTGCTTCCTTTGCTCAAGTTAGTGCCTTCTGATAATGACAGCAGAACCATGGAAAGGCTGGGTATTAAGGTTTACACTTCCACTACCCTAGCTTTTAGTGCTATTAATTATCAGACCCATATGTCTAGATTTGCATTGGCTCTCCTTTCTCAGGCCCATCAGCTTATTTCTGATCTTCCTGACTCTGAGGGTAAAATTTCTGCTCTTTCCTTGCTAGAGAATTCCTCTCAAGTGGTTTGTCATTCTATCAAGTGTAGTTATGCTACAGCAGATTCATCTTCTAGGGCTGCTGCTTCTGATTCAGTAATGAGGAGGTATTTTTGGCTTTGGCTTCAACCTTTACCTGATGATCTTAAGGCTAAGTTCATGGATGCTCCTCTGGATAATACACTTTAGTTTGCTGAAGCAGCTGCTGGTTTGTTTACATCCCTTCAGGATAAGGGGAAGGCCTTGCAGGAGCTTAAATGTGTTTGTTTCTCCTGTGCCTAGATTTCAGAGGAACTACCTCAATAAGCCAGCCTTTTTTCATAGGCAATCATACCTTTCTACTAAAGGTAGAAAGAGAGGCAAGTGGGCTTCTCCTGCTAAGGCCACTCAGACTTCAGGGATTCAGAAGCCTTCCTTTCCTGATAAACCAGGTGCTGTATGACTGTCCATCTCTTCCCAGCCACATTCCTCTTCCTCTTCGCCCTTCTGTTTGTCTTCCTGTTTGGCTTCAGATTACTCAGGATTCTTGGGTTCTTTCCATCATTTGTCAGGGGTACTTCATGGTGTGGAAATCCCACCCTACCCCCTTTTATTGGTATTCCTCAGCCTCCTTGGGAACAATTTCCTTTTTTCCCAGAGGTTCTTTGAGATCTTGTAACTCAAGGTACTGTTCAAGAGGTACCTGTGTCCCAAAGGGAGAAGGGGTTTTACTCAATGTTTCTTTCTAGTGCCTAGAAAATAGGGTACTTGGAGACCAATTCTAGACCTCTCTCATCTAAACACTTACTGAAGGTGCCTTCCTTTTGGATGTTGTCCCTTCAGACTCTGTTTCCTCTCTTGCTCCCTCAGGCCTATATGGTGCCTCTGGATCTCAAGGATGTTTATCTTCATATTACGATCCATCTTCTTTTCAGGAAGTTTTTGTATTTCTCTGTTGCTTTCTGGCATTTTCAGTTCTCTGCTTTGCCCTTTGGCCTTTCTACTGCCCCAAGGGTAGTCATCAAATCCCTAGTTCCTGTGATTGTTTTTTGCAAGCTTCAAGGCATTCAAATATTTCATTACCTGGATGATCTGCTAATTCAGGCATCCTCTCCAGAGATCCTTTTGCAAAATCTTCATTTATCATTCTGTTCTTCAGAGCCTAGGGCACACAATAAATTTTAAAAAGTCTTCCCTGGCTCCTTCTTTGGATCATGTCTTTCTGGGATGCAGGATTCAGACGTGTCAATGCTGGCACCCCTGCATCCTCCAAGGGGGTTAACTCTCATTTCTTACTTTCAAAGTATTTTCCTCTGGCCTCCATTACAGCCAGAGAGTTTCTGAGAGCTCTGGGTTTCATGGCATCCACCACTCTGATGCTCCCTCTGGCCAAACTTCACATGAGAAAGTTTCAGTGGTTTCTGAAGTTAGTATGGCTTCAAAATGCACATCCTCTAGACTTTGTAGTTCTTCTTCTTCCTTGTCTCAAGAAGGAACTTTCCTAGTGGATCTAGCAGTTGTCTTTAAATCTAGGGCTCCCTTTTCATCCTCCTCTACCCTCTCAGGAACTGTTCACAGATGCTTCAGATATGGGATAGGGAGCAACATTTGGTTCCCTAAAAGTACAGAGGGTTTAGTCGCCTCTTCAGCAGAAAGAACACTTCAGTGTCAAAGAGATGAGAGCTCTTATGCTGGCTCTTCAGGCCTTTAATCCTCTTTTCTCTCCAGGGACTCTCAAGGTATTGACAGACAATACCACAGTGATGTGGTATATCAACAAACAGGAAGAAACAAAATCGTATCTTCTTTACCGGTTGGCACTTCTGGTATGAGATCTTGCCTATCCTTTCAGATCATAACATTGCGGCAGACACTCTGAGTAGGTCCTTAACTCAATTCTTAGAATGGATGCTTCACAGGGTTGTGTTTCTGGACATTTTTCACCAGTGGGGTACTCCTCAAGTAGATCTATTTGCCTCTCCTCTAAACAGAAAATTTCCTCTGTTTTGTGACAGAGTCCCAGGTCCTCTGGTGTGGGAGTCGGATGGCCTCTCATTTTCTTTGAAGGGGATGTTTCTTTACGCATTCCCTCCCCTTCTTCTTATTCTGAAAGTCCTGTTCAAGATTCAACAGGATGCTCCCAAAATCTTGTTGGTGACTCCCTTTTGACTGCGACAGCACTGGTTCCCTCTACTTCTAGCCAAGGGCAACAATCACCTGCAGGAGGCCAGGAAACCTACTACTAGGAAATGCTACTTATCCAAATGGAAGAGGTTTTCTATTTGGTGTCTCTGTCATAACCTGGACCCACTCACTGTAGATGTTCCTTTGGTTCTCTCTTATTTATGTGAGTTACTCAATACTAATTTGGTCTATTCTTGTATTAAGGCCCACTTATCAGCTATCTCTGCTTGTCTGCCTTTGACTCCTCCTTTAGAGTCTAGATTTGAGGCTAAACAATTTATTAAAAGTGTCCTTAATATTAGACCTCCCAGGAAGCCTGTTCCTCCTCCCTGGGATCTTAATTTTGTATTGGAGAAGTTGACTCAGGCTCCTTTTGAGCCTGTTGCTTCAGCTTCCTTGCAACATTGTTCTTGGAAGACTGTTCTTTTGTTAGCTCTTACTTCTGCCAAATGAATGTCTGAGTTGCAAGTCCTTATGGATTGTCCTCTTTTTTTGATATTTCATAAGGACAGGGTATCCTTATGTACTAATCTTTCTTTTATGCCTAAGGTGGTTAATCAGTTGTCACTTAATCAGTCTATTCATTTGCCTACTTTTTTCCCTTCTCCACAATCTGCCAGTGAGAGGGTACTACATACTTTGGACATGCATAGACAACTCAGATTTTATTTGGATAAGGCTATTAGAAAATCTGATCAGTTGTTTGTTTCTTTTCATCCTACATCCTTAGGTTTAGCTGTATCCAAGCAAACTATTTCTTCTTGGATTTCAAAGGCTATTTATTTTTGTTATACTTTTCATGGTAAGATCCTTCCTTCTTCTGTTAAGGCTCATTCTACTAGAGCTGTGGCTTCCTCTGGTGTTTTATTTTCAAGGGCTTAGATACTAATTTGATTCTTAAACCAGCTACCTGGACTTCTGTGCATACTTTTGCCAAGCATGACAAGTTGGATGGTATCTCCAGAGTTAGAGCTGGTTTTGCTAGGGCTATTCATCGAGTATATATTACATCACCGAATGCTTAAAAAAGCAAATGGTGATTAATCAACCCTATGTAAGTGAAAGCTTACAATGTCGAACTGTTAGAACAGTGATTTTTTTTCCAAGGGAAAATAATTGCTGTTCCAACAAAAAAATAAATAAAAAACAAAACACTTTAAACATTACATTAAGTGGGGGGCTGCACCCCCACACCCCTACTTAAATATACCAACTCCGAGACCACACTACAGTGCCGAAAATGGCAAAGTAAGGAAGCGGCCAAGCAAATTCTTTCCCAGGGAAAGAATTAGCTTAAAAGCCGCTTCGATATTTTGCCGTTTCAGTCTTTTAAGTTCGACCAAGATGCAGTCAAAAGATTGCGTCTTCGGTCTTCTAATAGGAACCCTATTCTTCATGGCTTCTTAGAGGGCTCTGCTGCTTCTTCCTTCTTGCAAGTTTCCTCTTGAGCTTTGGCACTCTCCATATGTTAGGAATACTGCAGCTGTGAATATAAGGACATAATAAGTTTGTGTAAAATCTTACTATAACACTAGATTTCCTTGCCTTCACTGCTGCAGTATTTACTCCCTCCATCCATTCCCCTAGTTCAGTGGTTCAGAAACTTTGCAAGCTGGAGGACCCCTTTTATAAAGGAATTATTTTGGCAGACCCCTATAGGTGGAGATACACATATGTTACTTTTGGATCAATCCCCCAACCCCCAATCAGCTCCCCGCCACACAGCCATTTCAGTGTCCCAGTATTTGGCTATCCCCCCCCGTTGCCATAAACACTCTTCAAAATTCTCAGTGTGCTTATTGTTTTTCTACTTTACTTCTACAATGATTACAGATATTTGGATTTAATTTGAAACTTTTATTTCAAATTTATAGCACAAACACTGATAGACATTTGTTAAAGCTAAACAGACATTTGCTAAAGTTAAAAAAAGCAATACAGTCTCACAATGAAAACAGACTCAGCATTAAAACTTCTTTTCCTCTGAAACTTACATTCACTGAAACAGCATTGAAACCCATATTCAAAGAAAATGCATCTGGCCAGTGGCGGATTAAATTTACCTTTGGGTTGTTTTCAAAGCATAGGTTCCTTGCAAACATTTTTATGACCATGCAAAAGTTCTTTGATTCACCTTCCTGATTGTATAATTAAATTTTAATATACAATAATTAAATTATATCCCTTGTATAATCCAAGTACCACTTGGTAGAACACATTTTAAATGTATAGTTTTGCACATTTTTCAAGTAACTAATGAAACAAAACATATGAACCAATAATGACAAAACTGCACAATTCAGAAAATTTCAACCATAAAAGGCCTCTCAAACTTATGTCATTACAATCCACCAATATCAGTCATTATGCACAATCTCTGCAGAAGTAAAAGTCATCTGAATAATTCCACATTAAAGAGATCAGTAACTAATGAAAAGGTTGCTGCTAGCAACCTACCTTATAGTTCAGTGTTTCATCCATAAATTCAATGTCTGCTGCCCTTGAAGTATAAATTGCCTACTTATGTTACATTAAAAAAATGGTAAGCTGGTGATATTGCATGGATGGCAAACTGAAAACAGGTTCATAGTTACAAGGCATCTCATCCAAAGGAGGACATATTCAGGACTTCAGCAGGCCACCCCCTGAAAATGCAACACAGTATCAGCAAGTCATCATCAATGTGCTGTGGGAGTAGAACTTACATCCTTCTGTATTAAAATGCAAGTATACTACCTGTAGGGGTACTAACACTGCTGTAAAATTCTGTACTACAACAGTGATACCATTTGATAGCTAACTAAACAAAACATTTGCACATTGTAAACAGACTTAGCATGAGCAGCAGTAAACTTCTCTGCCATTGAAGCTCACAATTCCTTGAAAATGCATTTGAACTTAAATTCCTTGAAAAATGCACCTGTCATAATGGGGGGACAGAGGGCCAAAACTAAGGACACATTTTAATTATTGTTCTTATAAACTTAGAAAGTTAATAAAACAACACGTTTTGCATTAGTACAAATTTTCTGAAGGATATGAAGTCTGAATCTCAAATGTCTGCCATTATTTCCTGACTTCAGTCCTCAAAGATTTGCAAGGGATTTTCCAGAAAAACACAATTTTATTAGAAACGGACTAAAAATATGAGGCAAAAATCTGGACATTCTGCAAAAACCTGGACAGCTGAAGGGTATGCTGCCTACCTGTTAGACACCTCTTTCCATCTTACACACACACACACACACACACACACACACACACACACACACACACACACACACACACACACACATCTACCTGTCTGCTTTCCTCCCTCTGACATATACACACACACACACACACACACACACACACACACACACACACACACACACACACACACACACACACACACACACACCTACCTGCCTTCCTCCCTCACACACACACAAACACACACACTTACTTGCCTTCCTCCCTCTTGAACACACACACACACACACACACACACACACACACACACACACACACACACACACACACACACACACAAGGCCATGTGCTCTGAGACCACAACTTCTCCCCTTAGAAAGTTCATAGAAAAACAAGTTTTGCATTAGTACAAATTTTCTGAAGGATTTTGTTGTTTGTAATGATCTGTTTAAGTTTTGAGGCAAGCAATTTCTTTCCCAGAGAGAGAAATTGCTGATGTCAGCATTCGCGGTTTTGTGCGTTTGCTGTGTATGTGTCGATGAAGAGGTGTTCACTGAAATGTCTCTTCGGTGATATGATATAAACCCATATCTATTTGCTACAAAAAAATAATAGCACATATCCTTTGTCCTCTTACTAACTTCCAGATGGTGAATAATGAACAATAAGAACTAGGAAACTCTTATGTCTAGCATTATTGACTGACTGTCAACCTCAGTCCTTTAACATACAAATGAAAATGTTAATGAAAGTATGTCAGTTGTTGCAGAGAATAGAAACTCAAAATCTCTTAATCAGCTACTCCTTGTAGTCATCTGCACAGGGTTTGATTCTTTCTTCTTTCTTCTTACATCTACCTGCAGTGTGACTCTGAGCAAGTCATTTAGACAGATAGTGCTCCTGGCTAACACACAGACATTTGTGTATTTTAATAATATGAAATTATAGAGCCTGGTATTGCCTGTGGATCCAAAGGCTCCCGGTCATCCTATATAAAAATTGTGTTTTAATAATATGAAACTGTAATGCCTATCATTACCTGCAGATCCACGGCTGTCTGATTCCTGTTCTAGGATGCCCTTGTGATTGATGTCTGATTTACACAAATCCTGTTGCGGTTTCCTGGCTGAAGTGCTCCAATGAGTGACTGTCCCTGAAGTGATTAGAACACACAGAGTGTCATAGATTAAGGAGGTTATGGAGTATGAGATGAGAATACAATTTTATGCAAATCACCAGTTCAATAACCTTACTTAAATATGGAAGGTTACAGGTAAGCAAGAAAGTCTTCCACCTCTTTTAGTAAGGAAATTACTTCTTGACAACAGAGGAGATAAATCCCTCTTTAAGAATATGTGGAAAATAGACATGTTTTCTCCAGGCTGGATCCTGTACTCTGGAATACCGTCCCACCTAGAATAAGGTCTCAAAACTCGTGTGCTGAGTTTAAGAAAGCTATTTTTGAGACCTACTCAGGGAAATAGAGGGTAATTGTATTAGGGAAAACTGCTGACAAGGAAATTATCCATAACTAAAATACATTCATCCTCCTGTTCTTAGTATTGATAATTGTATATATAATATATACATAAATGGTAAAACTATGTTTACATATTTATTCTCCATTTAATGCAGTATTGGATACACAGTATTGGATACACTCATCACTGAATGAATGATGTATTGACTAACCAGTATTAATTAGAATTTGTTTAAAATGATGCATTTATTACCTCAGTGTGCTTGTGTTTAACTCTGTGTGTTTGTGTTTGCCTGCTACTAATTTTCTGACTGTTGCCTAAGCTTGTGTTCAAGTCTGCATATTTGCCTTTGCATGTTATTTATTGTTGCATGTGTGCCCAGGTCATGGCTGAAAAGTATCTTCAGACCAGGCCACCTATCCAGTTATCAAAGAGTAAATGTTTGTTTGTGTCTTTCGGCTTTTCCCAGTTAGGGGTTGCCACAGCGGAACTCTGGTCCGCTAATGATTGGTAGTTGATTTTTACATGCAGAGTTACCAGCCCTGATGTACAACCTTCAACGAAGGTACGCCCATTCATGCATGTCTCCACGCAGAAGATACTCTAGCTGAGAATCAAACCGGACAGCGTCTTACTATGAGGTGACAACGCTACCGCAGCACCACCGCGGATTATCAAAGAGTAAATAAACAGATTAATTAATAAACCTCTGTCCTCAAAAGTAACTACGTAGTCTGGTAAAGTACCAGACCAAGAGAAAGCAAACAAGTTTTGACTAGTCTGAAAGTTGATGGATCAAGCCAAGACTGGATAGAAAAAAAGAGTTGAAATTCATCTCAGCAAAGAGGAGGGCAATGCACAACAAAGTCATCAAAATGCATTATGGGAGTACATAGCAAGACAGAGCACTTATACTGGCAACCTTATCAGCAAAATGTCTACAGCTTCCTCACAGCCAGAGATTGAATACTTTAGGTGTTATATGGGCTGCACAGCCTCTCAGCCACCCAAAAAGCATGGATGACCGATGCTACAGAGATCCCACTAGGTAAGAACTTTGCCTTCTTACATGAGATTTCTCAGTGGTAGACCTGCATACTGGATATCCAGGCCAACCTTGCTCTGATAAAGTGACAGTTCTCTCCATGTGTATTCCAGCTGCACCTCAGTCTGTGCAAATCACAAGGCCCTCGGTCCTCTCCATGTGTATTCCAGCTGCACCTCAGTCTGTGCAAATCACAAGGCCCTCGGTCCTCTCCATGTGTATTCCAGCTGCACCTCAGTCTGTGCATATCACAAGGCCATTGGTCCTCTCCATGTATATTCCAGCTGCACCTCAATCTGTGCATATCACAAGGCCCTTAGTCCTCTCCATGTGTATTCTAGCTGCACCTCAGTCTATGGAAATCACAAAGCCCTCGGTAAAACCAATACTGCTCAGTTGTGTTTGGTTTAGGGCTTACACTGTCTTGGGTGACTTGAATTAGTGCATCATTCCACTGTCTTTATACAGACCACAAATACTAAATAAAACAGCAGAGATCTTCAGCAGGAGCTGATTCATCAACAATCTCAAACTGCCTCAAGAGAGATTTAATTATCTTGTGCAAAGGTATTTACCACTTCAGTAGAGA
The DNA here is from genome assembly GCF_019279795.1 of Protopterus annectens. Classification (NCBI taxonomy): domain Eukaryota; kingdom Metazoa; phylum Chordata; order Ceratodontiformes; family Protopteridae; genus Protopterus; species Protopterus annectens. Next base: position 998,544,190 of record NC_056739.1, read on the forward strand.
TATTTCTTAAAGGCCTTGTGCAAAGGTTCTTTACTAGCTTTTTTCTATAATTATATAATTATATTGTCATTGTGTAAAGTTGGCTTTATGATTCTAAAATGTGTAGTTTTTACTTTAATTATATCAATAGACCTATATTTACTAAATTTAATAAACCTGCAATTTCATCTTCCCGAGATCATTATGGAGATTATTATGGAACATGTACTAACTCTGTTCTATAAAGGTAAACATACCACCTCTATGGGCCGTGACAATATACCCGGTTACTTAATCAACAGCACTAAAACACCATCTTTGAACCCCTCCTAAAACTATTCTGCTTAAGCAAAGCTGCAGGGTATGTTCCTCACATATAACCTTCTCATACTGGGAGCTATACACCCATCATACTGAGAGCTATACACCCATCTGCCTTACAAGGCTAAGGAAGCTGCACCTCATAATGGGAGCTATCCACCTTCATACCTCTGAAATTCTTATTGCAAGAAATTTAGAAAAAAAATGATAAAATGAGGGGACAAAGATTCAGAAATAGGGACAGATTTTAAATATTACTTTTATAAACTTAGAAAGTTGCTAGAGTAACAGGGTTTGTGTTAACATACATTTTCTGACGGATATGAAGTCTGAAACTCCAATGCATATCATTATTTAGTGACTTCAACCCTCAAATCATCCCAGTGATTTGCCAGAAAACCACAAATTGTATGAAGAACACACCAAAAATATGTGGTAAAAATCTGGACATTCTGTGAAAATCTGAACAGTTGAGAGGTATTTCCGCATTAGAAGGCTAATATGCAAAGCCATGGAGAATATTATAACTGGTTTCATAAACTCTAAAATAAAAAAAAAAAAAAGAAAGAAATATATTACTGCACTAAACCCTCAACAATATGGTTTTGTTAAATGGGAAGTTATGTCTATTTAATTTCCCATTAAACAGCCAGCAGCCATATAACTCATAAAGCATGCCTTGATCAAGACAAGCCTTGAGTAATATTCCCCGCAATGGACTTGTAAATAAGCTTGAAGACTGAAATGTGCATCCTAATGTAAGATGGATGCCAAACTAGCTGACAGATAGAACCCATGTAGTTAAACTAGCAGGTGCCATCTCAGAAAGGAAAAAAAGGTGACTAGTGGCATTTCTCAAGGCTCAGTATTAGGACCCTTTCTGTTCAGCATCTACTTGTTAAACTTCCATGTAATGAGATAGCTTGTAAGTAGAGCTGAATTAATTCAAAGAGAAGGACTACTCCAATAAAAGAGTGGAAACTGGAAACACCAGAAACAATTACCTCACTGTAGAAAGATTACAAAGGAATGCAGGTGGGAGTCTTGTGCACACAATCTGTACAGGTGGTAGCCTGATAACCATTCAAGAGCCTGTCCAAGAGAAGAGCTTCACAGACATAGAAATATGGAAGACTCGGTCTAGGGTGAGGCTGGAGCACCAAAAAAGTCCATGAGGCCTGAAGGCAAGGTCAGTGTTAGAGACAAGAAAGGTCTGTACATTCAGCACAAATGAGACTGAAGAGAACTTTGAGTTATTGAACTTTAGCAAACTATATATGTTTTTTTTTTTCATTTAAATCTGAAAAATAGTACATCTGGAAACATTTCAAAGAGTTACCAAACTTGCATATTAATGCAACAGGTACACTTCAGTAAAGACATAATTCGGTTTACAAATGCAGCCTTTGTCTGTTCTGTCAGCATCAAATATGAATAATTCATGTGGTTTATACAGTTAAGTAAAAGGAATGGAAAGTGGAAAATGATAATTTTAGTCCTTATATTTTGCATACAAATAACACAGAGATAGGCCTAACGAAGCTAAGTATGGACATTTACATGTTTCCCCCTATCCAAGTGGGACAGGGGTTCTAAACCAGTGTTGAATTTGTGGTTACCCATCCATTCATCCAAATTATATTTGAATATCATAAGAGAACTACTTTGCTTTAGGTGGAGTGGAAGATGGTTCCATAGAAGCAGTATTCTCTGTGAAACATACCAGTCCCTCCAACATGTTCTACTTATTTTGCAAAAGGGATTGAGATCCCTTGAATATGTGTTTATGATATCACTGGACTTGTAAATGTTTAACAGTTCTGACAGAATAGGGTCTGCTGAAGCTCTATATACAAAGCACAGACCATCTCTCAGTAGTCTATATGATATTGAGAAGAGAAACAAGGCTTTGAGATGGTCTTCCTAGTTTTTAACATTCAGACCCATGCTTTTTTTAGTGAGAAAGCATTGTGGTGACTCCAGTTGTGACAGGTATTTGGACAGGTTCATACCCAAAAAGAGCAATATATTCACTTATCAGCCTAATGAGTGCTGAGTACACTGGAATGATTACATCCCTGGATCTGAACACAATACCTTTAGATAAAAGCTGTGCAATGAAAAATGACTTCCTTACATCAGTTGATACATTGGTGATCAAAGGACAGTTCATTGTAGACATAAGTTCCCAGATACCTAACTGCGGGATCATTTTTCAGGGGTGTGTTGTCAATGTCATAATTACAAAGAGAGTCATGCTTGCTGAAGGATATGCTTATACATTTCTTAGCATTTGATTTTTAGACTATGGTTTTCATACCATCCATCTGTTTGGAAGAGGGCCTCTTGAAGGATCTTCTGGGGAGTTTATAAAGACATACTTAAATGAGGCTATTGATAGATTGTATATTCAGGGTTATTCTATCGAGACTCTAGCACATGCTAAATCCAAGTCGAAGGGTAATTTTGTGTCTAAAGAAGTGTCCCATCATCAGGAACATACCCATAGAATGGATAGGTTTGATTTTGATGACTTAAAGAATGGCAAGAGAATATTTTTTGTTACTGAGTTTACACCTTTTTCAGAGATTCTTAAGGGTATTGTTTGTGACTCATGGTATTTGGTTCATACAGATGAAAAAGTGGGCCATTTATTTCCTAATTATATTACCTTTTCTTTTGGGAGACATTGTAATTTGAAAGAGTTATTGAATCTCCTTATCAAAGGAAGGGATAATAGGGTTGGCCACTTAGGCACTTTTCTGTGTGGATACTGTAAAATGTGTGGTAAAGTCAAGAATCTATCTAATATTAACATTAATGGTAGATCATTTATTTCTAATGATAGCTTTTCTTTTGATTCTTGTGGGGTAGTTTATATTATAGGCTGTGGCTGTAAAAGGGTTTAATGGTATGTGGGGTAAACTAAAAGGAGGGTAAAGGTGCATATAATGGAACATTTGGGTGATATCAGGAACCACAATTTTAAAAGTCCAATAGCAGAGCACAGTTCATTTGGGGTGTGACTAATTTTTTCTTTTCTGTCTTAGCCAAGCCAACAGTTCCTTATGGAAGTGATTTTGCTAGTAAATAAAATTTACTTGAAAGTAGATTTATTCTGAATTATAAGACTTTGTACCCAAAGGGGTTGAATTTAGAAGTTATTTTATAGGATGTTTTTGCTATTGTATAGTTAAGGTTGTATAGTTTTCATATAGTATATTACAATTTGGATTGGTTAATTGTTTAAAGAGGGAGGAGTCCACCTGTGTATAAATGATGCATGGTTCACTGTTGTTTTTATCCTTTGAAGGCGAAATGCTGAGGTATCAGATTTGACCTGTATTTATAGCACTGGTTAAAACAGCTTTTTTGCTCTTTCAGCTTTGTTTTTTTTTTGTTTTTGTTTTTGTTTTGTTTTTTTTTTTTTTTTTTTGTTTTTCTGTTTATTTGGTTGGTTTTTGTTTGTATTTATTGACTTTCTGGTGGCACCAAGTTTGCAGTCATCACAATGCCCTAACAATAGCTTTGTCCTCTGAGAAGCAAATTCCACAGACGAGTGGTCCAAGGAATGGCAGACGGTGTTTGTATATTTTAATGTTAATTTATTGTAATTGTGTATGGGTTCAAGCATCTTAATAAACTTGAAATTACCATCAAAGACATGAGAATCATTTTCATCTCAGCCAAGCTCAGAAAAGAACTGTCCGTTTGACATCTTTGTCAGTTTTGAACAGTAATATGCACATGCTGATGACAGGGGCATGCTGCAGAACTTGAGAGAGAGCGAGAGAGAGGGTCATTAGGTGTTGCACGATTCTGATGAAGAGCTTTGACAGCCAGTTGATAAGCTTGATGGTGATGGCTCTGATGATGCCCTTAATCTATCAGCGATGACAGTAATTCAAAGCACGTAGAATCAAAGTCAGAACTGCAGACTCTGGGTGTCTTACAATATACCGTAGAAAGTTATGGAATAAAATTAATTCCTAGAAAACATGGTTTCCCCAAACTTCCCCTTACATTCTATATGATTTTTACTACATCAATCAACCAAACAAAAGATCTTTTATTAAACTGAAAAGAGAGAGTTGCATGAAGTAAGCCCTATACACATTAAAATTAAACCTATGAGGGAAATGATCCATTAGACAAGGTGTATGCAACCCAGCCCCCATCATCAGTGCTGAAGACCATTTTGAATGCATTTTGCAGGCCATTCCCTTGGGGACCAGTAGGGAGTATCTTAAAGAGTCATATGACATACTTTTGTATTTTCAATTTTTCTGACAGAATATTTTGCAAAATTGAGCTGATTTAGTGACTGTGCTTAATGGTAAATATAGTTAATATATGTGAAATATGTGCCTCTTTGATTATCCCAAATAAAACCATGATACAGACACCCACCAGCAGTTTATTTTAACCTGGTACTTAAATACCTTGCAGAAAGAGAAATCATGGATTCTTGCACTGTTCAAAAAGCATGCCTACACTCACGTCAGATGCAGTGCTGGGAGTCAGTGAGGTGTGCATGATGAATGCTATTGTTAATCTGCAGTTTTGTAGTAGCAGGGTGTGATTCACTTTATTTATGAATAGTAGTAAATCAAGTACAGAGTTACAGCAGTGCAACACCAAATAACCGCAAAAGCTCTAATGTAAACTTGTCTCGTAGGAGCTAGAAAACATGATGCAATAATACTGTTGCTAAAATAGGGGGAGAGAGAGAGAGAGAGAGATACTAATAAACTATTGCACACACATGTAAAGAAACATTTGTGCCACAAATTCAGGCTTGAAAGACAGATTATGTTTGCATAGGGGGTGGTGTACTACTTTAAAATTTCTGTAACATGTCCGACTTCAGTGACTAATATCATATTTAACAATATCTTGTAAAATGGGAGTTTTAGTTCTATTCTTTGCTATCATCAGACATAACAGAAAATACACCTGTTTCGATATAGTATGTGAATCCAAGTCAAAGTGATGTCAGTTAAAGATTTACTCCTCGGGCTCTCTCAGTGGTGTGCCTGCACCCTTCATTATATGTGTGAGGTTTCTCTGTGGTGCAATGTTCATTCATGTGTGAGATAAAAATTAAACATATTCCCACCATTTCCTTAGGGCAACATGATTACTAATATGTAAGACTGTCAAGCCGTGATTCTTAAATATCAGATCTGCCTGCTGAGTGATGCTCTGTGGTATCCACTGCAATATTCAGTGAGTGAAAAATGTTGTCCACTTAGCATACTAAGATATGTAATGCTTCATTACCATAAATACATAAATGGTAGCAGCACATTCATGGTAAAGGGACAGTTAATATTTTCGTTTAAACTAGTAAAACATATAGCAACCTTGCCTAATCATTGGTTTTAGTGATCCTTATCTGTGTTATTTAGCTGTCCTTACCACCTTTCCTATAATAAAAGTACTTAAGAGATGTTTAAACCTTCAGTACCTTCTTTCAGACTGATTTTTTTTCTCATTCTGATAGGCAGTGGTGTTATTGTAAAAAATATTTTAGTCATTTTGTAGCCTTGATCTAGTTGAATGTTGCTCTCCTACTTCTCCCAACTTTACATCCAAAGCACATACTGACAATCTTCATACACTCTCTTTTCCTGTATAGTTTGTGATAGAATCCATTCACCATTTAGGCTGTCTGTTTCTGATGTTAGTCTATTTTATGAAGGCCTTTTTGAAGGGGATGTCTCCAGACCTATGCAATGTATTTAAAGTGAAGTCTCACTATTGTTTTGAACAGTACACATAACATACTGATTTGGATTCATGTCACCTGGCTGAAGGTAGTTTCGTCAAAAGCAAACAAATCAAAAACAATTCATGAAAATTACATTCGCTGAACAATAGAACAAATTCTTTCCTCCATCTTGGATAACATCCCCCATACCTCCCCAGACTTGTATATACTAACTCAGTGGTTGCAAAACAGTGGAGAAAAAAGGCAAACTCTACTATCATCAAAAATAGTTTCGGCAAAGAGTATTCATTCTTTTTTCATTTACCAAAACTACCTTCATCGACCTGACACAATCCCACTAACTTGATGGCACTGAGAGAACAATATCTTGTATGTGAAGCTTCTGAGCTGGGTGTGACTGTCAGTCAGTAACAGCTGGGATATTTAGGAGGTAGAGTTGAGCAAATGATGGCACCTCTTCTCATTAGTGGGTTGGCTAGTGATTTTTTCTGTACTGCTTGGTAACCATAGGAGAGATGAGTGCAAGAGCAGGATGTGACACACATAAATACAAAGAACTGGAAAACCACTCATGAAAGAAACAAGAATATTGTGGTAAGTTACTGGAGTGAGAG